>NC_056725.1:1862130361-1862210361 GCF_019279795.1 Protopterus annectens
CAACTCCGGTACCTGCTGCCCTACTCGCTCCATCTGCCACATAAGAAATGAGCCTCATGGAGGAGTTAACCACTGAAGCCAAAGTCGCAAGCTGGGAAGCTGCCCTGCTCGCAACTCTATCAGCTGTAGGATCCTGCAGGGTATCTCCTAACTCCTTTAAGAGGTCCCTCTGAAGTCGTGTGAAGCGTGACAAGTAATTCAGCGACCCGAGGGTAAAGGTCGCTGAAGAGAACACATGCTTCCCATACCTGTCCACCATACAGTACTCCTTGTTCGGCGGATGGAGAAATGAAGTTTCCGCAAGTTCCTTCTTAGTGGCTGCTGCCACCACCACTGCATCAACAGGGACCTCTTTGGAAAGAAAGGATTTATCCTCGGATGCAGTTATAAATTTATTCGGTCTCCTCAGAACTGGTTCCATGGTGTCTGGAGCGCTCCACGCCTTTCGACTCACTACAGACCAAAGTGGGTCAAAAGGCGGACACACATAAGAGGTGGATGGTAGGGAACCAAATGCGTCCAGGTAGACAGACCTATCCTTAGAAGGGGCTAGGGACTTCCAGCCACCCCTCTAAGGATTTCCAAGATGTCCGAAAAGGAGACATCCTCAGAGAGGGACCATGGGGACCCTTCTGATTCATCCAAGTCTGTCTGAAGTGATGGACTCAGGGGAGTCCAGATGCTTCCTCTTACATCTTTTCTTCCGAGGGACCGCAGAGTGTTCGGTGGAGGTTTTGGAAGAAGTGGGGTCACCCAATGGGGCATCCTGGGGCACAGGTTTCCAATGCTTGGAGGCAGGAGGATGGTCAAAGGCAGGCACAGGCACTGAGGGAGAAGGTGCCAATGGAGCCAAGGCTGGAATGGTCTCAGGAGACAACACGCTCATCACCTCGAAGGTGCCACAGTCCCGAGTCGAAGGAGCCTCCGGCTCCGAAAACCCGGACATCTCCTGCGAACTGACAGTGACGGCTTTAAGGCCAATGTGGGAACCAAGCTCACCTGCTACGAAGCTCTGAGATGGAGAGCGGGGTTGGACAAGGGTCTGATGCCACTTCTCCCTCAGAGCCGGTGAGAGAGCTTCGGTGCACAGATCTATTGATGGACTGAGACATTGGGGAGATTGGAGCGGGTGTCGGAACTGATAAAGGAGAAGTAACCGGAGCTGACAGTTCCACCACCACGAACCTCCATGCACTCTGGCTCCAAGCTCAAGACAGTCTGAGGAGGAATCAATGGATGGGCCAAAGGAGCCAATTCCTTATAGGCTGGGCTTGATAACAATTTGGCAAGTGCCTGTCACTTGAGTCTACTGACCAGTCTCTCCACGTCATGATCCAAAAGCCTGGAGGACCGAGAGGAGTGTGAAGAGGACCGGTGACTGCCCGCTCCAGATTGCAGCAAAGGAGATTGTGCAGCAGAGCATACAGGCTCCAATGAAGGTGACCTTGTTCTTTTATGGGTCCGGACAGGCTCCAAGGACACTGATGGAGCCGCCGGAGACTTAGCTTTGTCGGAGCCAACACTGGGAACCGACAGAGCTGAAGGTTTCACAGTGGATTTTGACTGTTCCGAACTTGGAACCAATGGCTTAGTGGATTTTTCAGACAATTTAGCTGGCTGAGGACCCTGAGACGAAGAATGTTGAGGGTTCTTCAAAAAGCCACACCAAATTAATTTATTCTTTCTCTCCTGCAGGACTCTGGAGCTGAAAACATGATAGAGCATGAGTCCTGCAGGTGAACAGCCCCTAAACAGTATACACAACTCGTGTGCCTGTCCGTAAGGGACATTTTTTGGCAACACGAGTCACATTTTTTGAACCCTGAGGGTTTCAACTCTTTGGACATTGTGGATAACTTGACAGAAAAAATTACCAGCGTGAGAAAATAAGGCTGTAACAGCTAACAGCACACAACTAAAACTACTAACAAGGCTGTAATGGCTAGCCCAAACAACAGGAAAGGAAATCTTTTTTTTTTTTAAAGGAAAGAGAAGAAGAAGAAAGAGGGAGAGCCTCCAATTTAAACGGGGACTCCCCCAGTAGGACAGCCTCTAACTTAAACGGCTATCCCAGAAAGGGTGGGGAAAAAGAAGAACCCCCTAATTTAAATGGGCTCTAAGGGGAAGGTAAGGCCTGAGGAAGAAAAAGACGTCCAAAACACCCAACAAGAAGCAGAAAAAAGGTTGTTAGACTAAACAGGGAATAGTATACGCTCTAACAAGGTTAATTCAACAATAAAACCCTGGAAAGGATAACAATATAAGTGAAAAACACTAAGTACTTAGCCTGAGCCAGTAGTCGCAATCTCGACGCTGCAAGCGGCAAACGAGATCTGGGCAGCTACTGCTAGGCATGTTGGGATAGGGGTTAGCCACGAGCTAGTAAACGCTCTCGAACTATAGTAAATCGGCTGAGTCGGAGCCGAGGATCGGCTCTGAACCCAATCAGCAAGAACGAAGGCAAGATGGGATAACATCAAAATATTTTCTATAGTTTTCTCTTTCTATTCACATGTAAACTCACACATTTTGTGTGAAAAAGAAGTATAATACATGAAAGTGCAATCTTCCACACATGTACAAGCAAAGGGTGAATATGTTGGAGCTTCTGTAAGGTGACTGTAGGAAATGACAGAAAATGTTGAGTTTAATGCATGAAAGATGAAAAAATAAGAGAGACTATTGTGACTAGGCTAGCTGATGTAAAAGTGTCTCAAAAGTTAAAATGCAAGATTACTAGATAACTTTAGATATGCAATACACATCACCAGAGAGGGGGAAAAGGTAGAATGCTAATTTAAACATGGCAAATGATGTATTTGAGATGAAACTCAAAGCCAATGGCAAGTTTTACAAAAGGTATAATTCTGGTCAAACTAAACAAATGTTCAAGATTCAGACTGATAAGTAATCTTGAAAACTGTACAAGGTGCAACTGTTACCACGGGTCAGGGGAGCGTGCTGCATGCGGCAGCAGATGTTAACATTAAGAGCCACTTTTTTCTCTCATCTGTAAGACAAAACTAACGCATTCATTTTATTTATTTGTTAACTAGAGTACAGCTCTGATCAAGCTGGACCATTTTCAAGCTTAGACCCACAAGTAGATGACATACACCCAATGAAGTTAATAATACAACAATTTAGAATAATGATACATCAATGCGACAAGCATATATTACAGTACAGAAGTATGCAGTTATTTACAAGGCCATTTGACGCAGATAAACTAATGACGTAAGCAAATTGACAGTAACTGGAGGGATAGATTCCTGTCCCAGAGACTTTCTATACTCTGGAAAGTACAGTTGTGTACCTACCATAAATATAGATGTTTGAGTGTATTCACTGTTGCAGTCATTACACTTGGGTTATCCTGCTGGCAGGTGACCCGCAGTCGGGCCGAGTTCCAAAGTGTTGGTCCAGCATTGGTTGCTGTTGCCTCTTCCCTGACGTCAGTGTGCCAGGGGTATCAAAGATGCAACCGACGCCATTTTCTTCAGTCTTTCTTGCCCCAGATGTCAGGTGCCCCCAGATAGGAAGGCTGGAAAAATAAAATTATGCCAAAAAGCATGCATGTACTAATATAAGCATTTACTTCATCTACGAGCAAATACACCACATAGGTTGTATAGAGTTGAGAAGTACAGAAAAGTCCCAGCAATGAAGAGGGGGATGGTGGGTGGGTAACCTGGACTGTAACAGTGAATACACTCAAACATCTACATTTATGGTAGGTACACAACTGTACTATGTTCATCGTGTTTCACTGTTGCAGTCATTACACTTGGGTTGAATCCCAAAGCTGAGGTTGGGCGGCTGGGTGTAAATTGGATTTGGAGAGGCTACCAGGCCATGCAGAACTGCAGTGGCAAAGCCTGCTCTGGATTTAGAGTAGAGAGGTAAGTGATAGTGCTTGGTGAAAGTGTGCACAGAGCTCCAGGTTGCAGCTTCTAAAATGTCTTTGGTTGGTACTCCTCTGAGAAAGGCTGCTGAGGTGGCTGCTGCTCTGGTAGAATGTGGCCTAATGCCCTTAGGCACTGATTTGCCATGTTGTGCATAACAGAAGCGGATGCAGTGTCCTATCCATTTTGAGATTGTCTGCTTTGTGATAGGCTTTCCTTGTGATCCTGCAGCATAGGCTACAAACAGTTGCTCAGTTTTTTCTGAAAGCTTTTGTTTTGTCCAAGTAGAATCGTAGCTGTCTGTGTATATCCAAAGCGTGCAGAAGTCTCTCTCCTTTATTCTGGGGATTTGGGTAGAAAGTTGGTAAATGAATGGTTTGGTTCAGGGCCACATTGAAAACCACTTTTGGCAAGAATGTTGGGTTTGTCCTAAGAGAAACCCTGTCCTGGTGAAAAATGATGAAAGGTTCCACGGCCATTAATGCCTGTAACTCTGAGACTCTTCTTGCTGAAGTTATTGCTAGGAGCAGAGCAGTTTTCCATGATAAGAATTTTATATCAGCTATGCTGGCTGGTTCGAAAGGAGGCAGTGTGAGTTTTTCTAAAACAAAATTGAGATCCCAAATTGGTACTGGTGCTCTCCTTGGGGGGGTCTTATGTTTTTTGCCCCTCTGAGGTATTGTCTTAGTAGAGGATGTGAAAAAATAGGAGGTTCCATATTGTAATGAGCTGAAATGGCAGAGACGTGGATTTTAATTGATGAGAAAGAAAGGCCTTTGTCCAGCATCTCAGTCAGGTATTGTAAAATCTGAGGTATATTTGGAACAAGTGGTTCGAGCCCTTGTGCCTGGTTCCAAGCACAGAATCTCTTCCATTTTTCTGCATAAGATTTCCTAGTGCTGGGCCTCCTGGCTTCTAAAATGACATCCATAACAGCTTTAGAGAGAGGTGCAGTCTGAGTGGCTACATTAACTGCCATGCTGCCAGATTTAAGGTTCTGAGTTGACTGTGCAGAATATGATTGTTTTGTTGAGTCAGAAGATGAGGAATTTGAGGTAATGGCCAAGCTGGGCCTTGAGACAAGCTCTTTAGGATTGGGTACCAGTGCTGGCGTGGCCAGTCTGGGGCAATCAGGATCATTTTTGGCCTTTCTTGTCTGACTTTTAGGAGCACCTTGGTAAGAAGAGGCATTGGAGGGAAGGCATAGACTGTCAGGGCTCTCCAGCTGAATGATAGAGCATCCACTTTCCATGCTTGAGAGTGATAAGTTCTTGTGCAGAATTTCTGTAGTTGGCAAGTGTGGGGGGAGGCAAAAAGATTTATGTTTGGGCGTCCCCATTTCCTTGTTATCATGCTGAACACCTATGGATTTAGTTTCCATTCGTGAGGGTCCATGAGATTTCTGCTTAGTTCGTCTGCCAGTGTATTTTTTGTTCCTGGCAGGAATTGTGCCTGCAGATATACTTGATAAGTCAGTGCTGTGTTCCACAAAGTCATGGCTTGCCTGCATAGGGGGTAGGAATGTGTGCCCCCTTGCTTGTTTATGTACCACATAACTGTGGTATTGTCCATCTTTATTAGTAGTTGTCCTGGATGTAGTAGGTCCTTGAAAGCTGTCAGGGCATCCTGTACAGCTAGCATCTCTTTCTGATTGATGTGAAGATGCATTTGTTCCTTGGGCCACGTGCCCTGAATACATTTTCCTGCCATACGTGCCCCCCAGGCATAATCCGATGCATCCGTTTTTATTGTCTGCCTGGCTGTGGGTAAGGTAAAAGGCTCTCCCTTGTTGTGGTGACAGGCCTGGGACCACCATCAAAACTCCTGTTGTAGGCAGGGAATTAAAGTTATGATCATCTCCAGTGACAATGTCGAGTCCAAACACTTTTTAGATACCATTGTAGTTTCCTCATATGCAGTCTTGCATATGGAGTTAGTAGAATGCAGGACGCCATGAAGCCCAGGGCCTGCAGAATTTTTCTTGCAGGGAGCTGGGTTTTTGTTGCCATCATTTGAAAGTATTGAGTCAGTTGCCTTAGTTTGTCTGGCGTGAGATAGGCCATCTGGGCAGTTGTATTTAAGCTTGCACCCAGGAATATTATCTCTTGAGAGGGCACTAGTTTTGATTTATTTTCGTTTACTGTGTACCCTAAGCAAATTAGTAATCTTTTTACAAATGCCAGATGCTTTAATAGAATGTCCTTGCTCTCTGCTTGAATAAGGCAGTCGTCCAAGTAGGGATATATTTGAATTCCTTTTTGTCTGCAAAATGCAATTACTGGTGCCAGGCATTTTGTGAAGACCCTGGGCGCAGTAGATAAGCCAAAGGGCAGTGCAGAGAATTGGTAATGCATTGAGCCTGCTATGAATCTGAGGAATCTTCTGCATGATTGTCTGATTGGGACATGCAGGTATGCCTCCTTGCGGTCCAAAGTAATTAGCCAAGCCTTCTTGCCCAGCATGGGTAGAAGTTGCTGTAGTGTTAACATTTTGAATTTTGGAACATCCAGGAAAGTGTTTAGGATTGACAGGTCCAGTATTGGTCTCCAGGCTTTGTCCTTTCTGGGTACTAAGAAAAGTCTTGAGTAAAATTATTGGCCCTGTTCTTGCTGTGGTGCTCTTTGAATAGCTCCCATGTCCATGAGAGCAGCAATTTGTTTTTGCGCTTCTGCCCATTGGTTTTGTGGCAGGTCCGGCATACCTTTTGATTTTGGAAGCGTGTGAAAGTGGAACCTGTAACCCCGAGAAAAAATATTCAGTACCCATTTGTCCTGGGTGATTATGTGCCAATTTTTTGAGAAAAGTGCTAGCTTTCCCCCTAGGGGTGCTGCCAAAAGGTAAGTGCTTGGCATCTGTAGAGGGAAGTCATTGGGACTGTTTCCTATAAGGTTGTGATTTGTCTTCCCCTCCTTTGGGGGCTGATGCACCCCATTGTTTAGGTCTGTAGGAGCCTTGGGGCTGAGATCTGCCTCTTGGGCGTCTGTATCTGCCTCTTTGTGGCCTATCTGACACCGGAAAGGACCAATTTTTTGAAGGCCAATTTCTGCTAAACCTAGGTGGTTGAACTTGTAAGAAATCATTTACTGTCTGCATTGATTTTGCTTTATCCTCCATTTTCTTTAACACCTCTTCTGCCTTAACACCAAAGTATCATGCTGTAATGGAGAATCCAATAATCTTACTTTGACATGGTCAAGTAAACTTTGTTCTTTCAACCAAGCATGCCTTCGAATAACAGAGCCTGTAACTGTGGCTCTTCAACAAGCCTCTAATGAATCAAAACCACATTGCAGAGTATGCTTTCCCACTTGTTCAGCTGCATGCAATAAATCCTGCATTTCCTTACTGTCAGGACTTTCTGAGTTTGAAACCATTTTCTGTTTTAACAATGACATGAGGTACTGTTGATATTTAAGCATGTGAAACTGGCAATTTAAGGCCCTTACAGCTAAAGTAGTAGAAGTGTAAACTTTTTTCCCCCATCTGTCCAGAGCTCTGAAATCCCTATCCGAGGGGACAGGATTTTAAGCAGTGGAAGCCTTAACCCCTTTAGGACCCTGAGAAATTATTTCCGGATCTGCAGCAGGGTTTTTGTAAAGAAATTTCAAAGAGTCAGGGATCCTGTAATACCTGTCTAGCTTGACTGGTGCAGGGGGTAAAGAATCAAGAGACAGACTGGATTCAGAGAAAACATCATCCACAATATCAAGCACAGGGGGAATAGCCAGGGGCCTGTGCTGAGGCAATAAAAGAAAGTCTCTGAGCCTTTTCTTGGATTCTGAATAATCCTGGCTCTCCCAATGGAAATGCTCCCTCGTGGTATGTAGGGTTTCCCCAAAAGAATAATCCTCAGGCGGAGAGGCTGAAGGTATAGACTCTTCTGCATCAGAGTCCGCATAAGGAGGGAGAGAATATCCCTGATCAGAAGAGGTATCAGAGGAAATAGAAACCTGGTCAGAGGAATCATAGTCAGTGTCTTGCCTAGGCCTTTTGTCAGGAGGGGGATGGGAACCCCTGATTAAAGTAATTAGGTCTTCGGCCATTTTAAGCATCTGTTTCTTTGGCATGGATGACTGTTCAGTACAATGCTGTACTTGTTTCCTTGTCTTTAATGGTGTTTTTGACTTTGCCTTGGCTGCTGTAGTGGGCTTAATTGTAAGCTGTGAAGGTCTGAAAACACCATCAGAAGCTGATACCTGCTCAGCGGCTCCAGACCCATCTGAGGGAATAGTTTCCGTAGGCCCAATACCTTGAGTTTGCACAGGCTTCGGTGTCTCCATGTGGCTGTCTGAAACGGCCTGTGGCTCTGAGGTAGCGGGTGTCAGGGGCTGCGAAAGCGCCTCACTGAGAACCGGCGACTGGCCTAGAAGAGGCTTCGTTGTCGGTTTTGGACCTCGGATGCCTGTCCTTTTCTTTGTCTTTGCGCTTTTTATAAATTCCGGTCGTCGGTTGTTCCGACGGCATTATGTAATTAAATCTTTGGCCAAAATAATGTAAAGCAAAATCAAACCATTTAATAGTGCGTTTATTGAATTTAGCACGAAAACGACAACTGGTAACGTCGTGGTCAGGACCTAGGTAAGGAATACAGTAAGAGTGAAAGTCCTTATGAGGTATTTGCTTCCCACAAGAAATATGATACATCTGTATCTGATCTTCACTCCCTCACACAACACATCTTTAATTCTGTAGAAGATTGGTTTTCCCAACGCTGTCTACTACTTAACCCAAAAAAAACTAAACTCCTCCTCTTCACACCTTCCAGCAAATCTCCCCATTTAGACTTTACTATAACATCTAACAATGGCACACCTATATCACAAGATCCTACTACCAAACTACTAGGCATTACCATTGACAACAACCTTAACTTTGATACCCATATAAGCATCACATTGAAAACTATTAACAAAAAAATAGGCTCTCTTTACATAATCAAACCTTTCCTCACTCCAGAATCTAGAACTATAGCCCACTCCCACCTTATCTCACCCCTTCTCTATGCCTCTCCCATATTTACTAACTTATCAAAAAAGAATATCTTGAAATTAGAAACCTCCTACCACAACATAGCCAGATTTGCCACAGGTAACCCTTACAGAACTCACCACTGTACTAATCTAAAACAACTAGGCTGGCTTGACTTTCAACAGCAACTAAAACTTAATCAACTAGGCATAGCCCATCAAATTCTTTATCAACCTAACAAAACACCTACACTATCTACTCTTATTCACCCCTACCATAACCTAAAGTCCCTAAGATCTGCACACAAATTTCTTGTAAATATTAAAAAAGCAAACAACAGGGCCGGAGATTCCCTTTTCTCTAACACTGTTGGTAAAGATTGGAACTTGCTTCCCTCTGAACTTTCTACTATTCCCTCAAAATCTCTCTTCAAAAAGAAACTCAGGCTCTACCTTAAAACACAATGGCTCTGCCCCTGTACTAATCCTGACTAGCTTTCTTTTTTTCTTGACCCCTGACTAAGCCCCTCATCTTTTAGAACCCAAAATCTATTAAATTTTTGCATCCACTGATTTACATCTCCTTCTAATTATCTATTAAAAAAAAAAAAAAAAGTGTACATATATAACTGCCATCTTCCTCCTTTCCTGTATCCTTTCTCTCTGTACATTATGATAGTATTCTCCACTGTACATCACATGTTAATTTTTTTTATTTACTTTTATCGTTGCTTTCTCTAACTACTGTATGTTTACATGTTACTACTATCCCACAATTTATAATATTTGAATCTATCTTGTTACTTAATATGTATTTAGCAAGATTTTCTATTTTTTACTTTAATGTTCAAGTTTGGAGCTTATCTCCCCAGGCCTCCACTGAAAATGGACATATATCCAGCTGGACTAGCCCGGTCAACAAATGTAAAATAAATAAATAAAATAAAATGATTATTAACTTTTACTGACATCGGTCTGGAGCAAGAAAAAGTTTCCCCAATGGGGTACTTAGCTTTATTGACGACTTTGGTTCTGAAACTCAATTTCGAAATCTCAGGAGTCGGCCGACCGGCACTTGCGAACTGCTTTTGCTTCGGGCACCGCACGGCAAGAAAGACTGAAGAAAATGGCGTCGGTTGCATCTTTTATACCCCTGGCGCACTGACGTCAGGGAAGAGGCGACAGATACCGACGCCGGACCAAGACTTTGGAAATCGGGCCGACTGCGGGTCGCCTGCCAGCAGTATAACCCAAGTGTAATGACTGCAACAGTGAAACACGATGAACATCAAGCTACCCATCTATGTCAAGCAAAATTCTTTATTAGCACTCTTCAAGAGAAATCTTGATGAGGGGATGGGAAATAGGAAATACACCCCGGGGATCACTTCTGTGTCTCTGCTGGACAGTGGCACAGGAAAATAACTTTCTTGGGTGGCGTAAGCTATTGAACCTTGCTGGCTAGGCTTATGTAGGCCCTTGGGCCGATAACCTAGTACCTACCTATGAACCTATAACGTAATAAATTAAACAACTATGTATAAGATAAGGTGGTAGGCTCTTCAATGAGTTCATCAAGATAGACTGGCATGTACACTGCAGTGCCTATACAGGTGAGGATGTGAAAAGGTGGAGGAGAGCGAGGTGTGGATACTGGAGTAGGAGAAGCCATATTGCAAGTATGTTGGGTTAATGATAAAGCAGACAGTAGACAGGGAATAGATTGAAACTGGTCAAGGGTATTGCAGAGGAGTATGGGAAGAAGAATATTTGTGGTTGAGAAGCTGGGGATGTTTATGAGATTATTCCTTTTGAGCAGTACTTGCATTATACTTCACGGACATGTTTTTGTAAATTCTTTTCTGAAATTTTTGAAGTTGAGCATGTTATGCTTTCTTGGATGGCCTGCCGTATTTTTTGGGTTAAAGAAGGCATGACCAAATCACCTAGAGCCAAATTTTAACTGTATGGTACAGAAACGTGGGTAGTAAAGACGGGATGAAGAAATGAGGGCATCAGAGCAAAAGCCAAAGTAGCTCCAATTGCAGAGTACGTCAAAGAGAGCAGATTATGGTGGCTCAGGCACATGTGTAGAAAAGCAAAGACAATCTGGTGAAGATTTGGGACAGGAAGGAGGCAAGACAACTGACATGACACCTTGACCCCACATAGAATATGGAAAGGGGGGGGTGATGATGATAAGAAGGCATGACTGGTACTGGTCAGGTAGGTCAGAGGTATCTGGAGTGATTGGGTGGCCAGTAACAGTGATGAGTTCAAAGTATCTAATGTTTCGATTTATTCAATGCAACTTAAAAAAAAGGCTTCTAAAAATGTGAATGAAACTAAAAATAATGTACAGAAAGTATGTTTTCAGAGTTCGTCCAGTACTACATCTTTTACAGAATATTGGCAAGATAAAATTCCTATACATAGAACTGTTGTGAGTTTCAAGATTAATACAGGGGCTGATGTTACTCTGATATCATGTGCCATACACAGACGTTTAAGTGTTTGCAATTACACGAAGCAGTGACTATAATTCATAGCCCTACAAGCAAAATCAAGTTCATTAACATATTTCTAGCCATGTCTCAGTGGAAGGGAAAAGACATTTGAGCTCTGACTTTATGTGCTGGATGATTCATACTAGTACCAACCAATGAAACTATATCACGTCAGTCGCCCTGCTAGACAGGGGTCCAGGGAAGTAAATAGTGTGGGAAGAAATAGCTAGGGAATTGTTATGGCTAGGCTTGTATAGGCCCTAGGGCTGATAGCCTACTACCAACCTATGAACCTATAAATAATCTGATCAGCAGACTTGTGGTATGCAAAGTGGGCTTAACTGTTAGAATACATGATGTCAGTGCAGACATACTTGGTGAAGATGGCCTGCTTGATTGTGGACCAGTAAAGATTAAGCTAAAAATCAACTGTTGTCCCATTTGCCTTAACCAAACCCAGGGGTTGCCATTTCCACTGATGTCTAAATTAGAAACAGAACAGAAACAAAAGTAAAGCCATGGAATTACTGAAACTCTAACTAAAATGACCAAGTGATTCTGCTCCTACAATCCCGGGAATTAAAAAGAATAGCTAATTGCGAATATGTGACTTAAAATGGCTCAATGATGTACTGCATGTTAAGTGTTCATACTACCTGGACAAAAAATGCATGGCATTCAAGCTTGTTAATACAAGTGTTTTCCATGCTTGATGCTTCCAGTAGATTCTGCTAAATACTCTTAGATAAAAAAGCTAGACAATCTTAATTACCCCATGGGAAGGTTCTGTGTTAAAAGGCTGCAATACCTACTGCACCACATAAGTACTAGCAGTTTCAAACCAGATAAAAGCAAAGTAAATACAATAGTTAGGTTGCAAGAACCATCTTCTATATGACTGAGCTAAGGTAAGCCCTGGGCATGATTCATCATCTTCTTTCGGCTGTTCCCGTTAGGGGTTGCCACAGCGGATCATCTGTTTCCATTTCTTCCTGTCCTCTGCATCTTGCTCTGTCACATCAACCCCGTGCATGTCCTCTCTCACCACATCCATAAACCTTATCTTAGGCCTTCCTCTTTTCCTGTTACCTGGTAGCTTCATCCTTAGCATCTTTTTCCCAATATACTCAGCATCCCTCCTCAGCACATGTCCAAACCAACGTAATCTTGTCTCCAAACCTTCCAACCTGGCCTGAGCCGCTAATATACTTATCCCTAATCCTGTCCATCCTCGTCACACCCAGTGCAAATCTTAACATCTTTAACTCTGCCACGTCCAGCTCAAACTCCTGCCTTTTTGTCAGTGCCATTGTCTTCAACCCATATAACATAGCTGGTCTCACTACCCTCTTGTAGACCTTCCCTTTCACTCTTACTGGTATTTGTCGGTCACAACTCGCTCCTGACACTCTTCTCCATCTACTCCATCCTGCCTGTACTCTCTTCTTCACCTCTCTTCCACACTCACCATTACTCTGAACTACTGATCCCAAGTATTTAAACTCATCCACCTTCGCCACCTCTACTCCTTGCATCCTCAACTCATGACAGGAGTAATACAAGTAATGAATCGTGCCCAGGGCTTACCTTAATTACTTGTATTCCTCATGACAGGAGTAAGCCGCGGTGATGCAGTGGTAGTACAGTTGCCTCACAACAAGAGGTTCCCCCATTCGATTCTTGGTTGGAGCGCCTTCTTTGTGGAGTCTGCATGTCCTCCCCACGGTCGAGTGGCATTTGAAAGACATGCGTGAATGGGCGTGCCTTCGTTGAAGGTTGGGCGTCAGGCTGGCACCTCGGCAGTGCAAAAATCTACTGCCAATCATTAGCGAACTGGAGTTCCGCTGTGGCGACCCCTAACCATGAAAAGCCAAAAGAAGAAGATTCCTCATGACAGGAGTAACTGTAAACTAAAAAACACTAAACATGTACAGACTGAGAAGAAAAATTTATTCACTCCACAAAACTGCCCTAGTTACATCCAGGTAACCTCAGATACTCAAATCAAATTAAATTGCACTGAAAAATAACTATGCAAACTGGATCCAAACATAGCACAGGGAGGAGATGAAATTTCTAATTGTGACCCGAGAACATTTCAGCATGAGCTTACAGTACCATTATATCTGTTATTTATGAGGTTGTATAAATATGGGGAGATTCCTCATGATTGGAGACATGCACTTGTTAAACTTGTCTTTAAGGAAAAGGGGAGTAGGACAAACCCAGAGTCATACAGACCCATAAGTTTACATTCATGTTGTGGAAAAATAATGGAGAAGGTTATATTGGATAAATTATTGTCAGAATTAAAAACGTTGAGATTTGAAACCATATATCAGCATACACGTATTGAAACTAGATCTATTACCACCTGTAATACGATGTTCTATAACGATATAACAACTATGAATGAAAAATTGTGTTGTGATGCAAATTATACAGATTTAACTTCAGCATTTGAATGGGTCACACGCAAACAGTAATCAATAAATTAGAACAACTAGATACTGACATACGCTTAATAAAATGTAAAGCTGCATGGTTCACAGATAGGATGTGGCAAGTATCATACAGCAATTGGACAGGTAAAATTCAAGGTTATAGTCAGGGTGTTCCACTCGGTTCTGTCCCAGGAGCATACCTGTTTAGAAGGCAGCTTTCAGATCTAGTTTTTCATTGGTGGTGTTCTACAGTTTGTATGCAGACGACTTGAATATGGGTAATCTGATTACATGTGTTACAGGGATTTATGTTGTATAATCGAACGATTAAAATGTTGAACTTCATTTCAGCAAGATGAGAGCATTAAATGTCTTAGTCATCGAAAGCCAACACTGGCGACTCTCACCATATCAAACAGCAATAGTTGACCAACAGCTGCAACATTAGCATCTTACTTGTTACTTTTGGTATGTATAACATGATGGGAATATGTATGTATATACTTTCCAACTTATGAGCAGCTATTGGCCAACAACTGCTATTTGATGTGGTGAGATTTCCTGATGTCATCTTTTAATGATTCACACATTCGATGCTCTTGTCTCACTGAAGTGACGTTTGATCATATGACATATATCCATGTTACAGACAAGGCATGTCTTCAAAAGAGCTGGGCTAAATTGACCATTGGGGAACAGGAGAATAATATGCTGATTAATATATCAAAAACTAAGCATATCAGACTTGGAAGACATAAATTGAAAGCTGAATACTTAATACAGCACACAGTGATTGAAACTACAGATTAATTTAAGGACTTGGGTATATGTGTAGATCCAGCTTTGAGTTAATCATATCAACCAATTGGCTAATGAACTCTAGGTTGTAAAAAAAATATTTATAAAGTCCAGGAAATTATAATTCTTCAAAGAATGTAAATAATATAACTCACAAAAATAATCTTTCTGCAAAGTCTAAACAGTTAATTCTGAACATTTTTCCAAACAGGAAAAACAACAAGAAACAAATAAAATGTAGCTTTAAATGTGTTAGAATATGATAATGCCATTAATGTCTAAGAGGTTAAATGATGATTTGATGTGAAAATGCAGATTCCAAACTTAGGGAAGCTGACAGTTTAAGTTGTTAAAGAATTATAGTTGCATGTTTTAAACTGACTAAAGCATAGAGAAAAAAAATTCAGAGAGCACAGAAGAAAGGCAGATGACCATGTGAGTTGATCTCTGTGTCTTTCTGCTTTTCCCGGTTAGGGGTCGCCACAGCGGCACTCCGGTCCGCTAATGATTGGCAGTAGATTTTTACGTGCCGGCCCTGACGCACAACCTTCAACGAAGGTACGCCCATTCACGCATGTCTCCACACAGAAGATGCTCTAGCTGAGAATCGAACAGGACAACGTCTTACTGTGAGGCGACAACGCTACCGCAGCAACACCACCGCAGATAAGCACTTACTTTCATAGGTGGGTGAGTGGCTTCAAGATCATCACATTTGAAATACAAACCAATGAGGTCTAAGTATTCCAAACAAGCAGAAAACAGCATGTTAAGCAGTATCACAAATCAGCAAATTCAGCTTAGCAGGGCTGTTCTGCACTGCTTGAAAGTTTAGTTGAGGACGGTTTTACTAAATTTATCCATAGGTTCGTAGGTGTGTACTCGGGTAATGGCCCTGAAGCCTTTACAAGTCCAGCCCATAGAAGTGCCCTGGCACTGTGTTGCCCAACGTTAGTTCCCAAGTGCCTCTATCAAGTAGAGACACTGGAGTGATCCCCGGGGTGAACTTTCTATTTCCCATCCACTCATCAAGATTTCTCTTGAAGAGGGCTAGTGAGGTGCTCTGCTGGACATGTATGGAAAGTCTATTCCAGAGCATGGGCAGTCTCTGGGTTATGAACCTGTCCCTCCAGCATGTTCTGTTGATTGTGGTAATGAGGTTGAGTTCTCTGAACGTGTGCTGTGGAAGGACTGGGATTTCTTTAGATGTAGCATTTCTAACAGAGCTGAGTCAGACATGGCTTTGTAAGTCAAGCAGAGATTGCCTCTTAGTAGATGATATGAGACAGGGAATGGCTTGAGTTTTTTTAATTTGACTGAGTAGGACATGTGTTTAAGGCCTCGGGATCCTCTTCATGAGGTACTTCTGTGACCTCTCCAGCTGTTGCAAGTGTCTAGGTGAGGTACATGCCAAATAGGGCATTATACTCTATGACTGGTATAATGGGGGAAGAGTAGAGAGAAATGATGACCTCTTTCTTCCTGGATGCAAAACCCTTGGGAATGAGATGTGCCACATTGAAGGACCTTCTGACCACAGCAGCAATGTGGTGGTCGAAGGACAGGTTGCTGTCAACCTGTGTCCCAAGATCTCTTAACGCCTTCAGGGTTCAGTGGACTCTCATCAGTGTGGAAATTAATGGGAACTGAGTTTTTCCCAAAGGGGATGACGATGCATTTTTAGCATTAAGCTTAAAGCCATGGTTTCGACACCAGTCATTGGTCTCAGTGAGGCCTTTCTGCAGGATGTCTGCATCACTTGGGGAGTTAATAATGGCTCCCAGCTTGCAGTCGTCTGCGAACTTGGTCAGCCAGAGTCCCTCCATGTAGGCCTGGACTTCTGATAAGTAGACGCCAAACAGAAGAGGACCCAGGACCGATCCCTGTGGGACTCCACTCATGAATGGTTAGCAGTCTGACTTGGATTCTGCTAGTTTCACACTGTGGGTTCTATCTGTGATCCAATTTGCAACCCACCTAACGATATAGGGATTGATGCCTAGTTTGGTGAGTTTATCAATAATTCCTGAGTGAGGAATGGTATCAAAGGCCTCGACCAGATCGAGGTAGGCTGTATGAACTGCCTTACCTTCATTCACAGCTCTGGTGACTGACTCAAAGAAGTCAACCGGGTTGAGCAGGCATGATCTACTTTTCACAAAACCAAATTGCGTGGGATCTAGAGTTTGGAGATTCCCTATATTCTTGTTAATTAGGTCCATGATGATACACTCCATAGCCTTACATCTCAGACTCGTCACGCTAATGGGGGCAATAATTTCCAGGGTCTGTAGTCGCTCCTCCAAGGAGAGAGATGACTGTAGCAGTGTACCATTCAGTAGGGACAAAGCCTGAGGTGAGGCTGTGAGTGAACAGGGCACACAGATTTGGTGCCAGTTCACTTTGTAATTCATGTAGAACACAGCCAGGGATATCGTCAGGTCCCATGAAAGCTGTATTCTTGGCCTTGGACAATGCAGCTTTAACCTGTGCTGCAGTAATGCTGGGTGCCTGGCATTCTTCCGGTATTGAGATTGGTCCTTTTGGGGGGGGGGTAAAGCTGGCACTGAATCTGTTGGCCAGTATGTTGGCAATATCTGTTGGCTCACTATAGGAGGTACCATTGTGCAGTAACTCAGAGCAAATCTGGGTATTGCCATGGAGATTCTTGATATAACTATAGAAGGCCTTGTGGTTGTTTTTAGTGTTTGCCACAATTCTGCCTTCATAGCTGGCTTTGGAGGTTTTGATGAGGGATCTCAAATTTTTGTTGAGGCTAATAAGGGAATATTTCCAGTCATGGGACTTCACCTTTTTCTGCAACGGTTTCTTCCTTTTGTTGTAGAGTTTATTAATGGCAGGTGACCACCAGATTAGCTTCATTATTTTTGGAGGAGAGTGTCTTGGTTCTGTTGTGTATGGCTAGTTCCATGCATTTATGTATGTGTTTGTACAGTGCATTGGTGTACAATTCGGCAGTCATGCGTCTGTTTTTCACTGGCATGGGTGCTGTGAAGTCAGCCACCTCCATTTTTAGAAGTCCAAAGTCAGCTTTGGAGAAGTTTTTCATGGTGGATACCTTTGTGGGTGTGGGGGGTGTGGGTGAGATGTGGATTTCCATGATGATTAGTTTGTGGTCAGATCTAACCAGGGAGGAATTAACTATTGGTGTAGAGCAACGGTTGCTCATGTTGGTAATAACCAGGTCAAGGAGGTTGCTTCCTCTAGTGGGGGTAAGAATGAGCTGGTCCAGGGCATTGGAATTGATGAATTCCAGGAAGCATTGGGCCACTGCATTGGTGGATGAGTAGTTTTCCCAGTTGATGGAGGGGTAGTTGAAGTCATCTAGTATGAAAGCATTGGGTTGGATCTTAATAGTTTCCAGGGTGCTTAGGAGTGTGGAGTGAGTCTTGGGACATGGTTGGGGACCTATAACAGGCTACGACCTGAATCGACGTCTTACCCAATGTTAGTTGCGCCTAGAGTATCTCAGATGCATTATATGCTGGGCTACTAGTCTGGAGGTGTGCATATCCTTAATGAATATGGAGACACCACAATCTTTGGAGCTTCGGTCCACATTCTGGGGCCGAAAGGTGTGGAATGAGTTATAGCCTGGTAGTGCAGGGATGCTTTCTGCTGCTTTAAACCAGGTCTCCGTTACAGCACAAATGTCGATGTTCTTCATTTTGAGGAGTGCTTTGAGCGAGTGCATCTTGATATTTAGACTTCTGGCACAGAGCGGCATGACCCTCAGATTACATTTATTTATAGCTGTTATGGTGGTAATTTGGTGTTTGGAACACCACCTAAAAAAGGCACTATAGAGGTGGCAAGAGCCTTAGCCAGTACCCAGAAACCCAGGGGTGACAGATGCAGGCCATCTCTGGCAAAGCATCAAGGTCTGTCAATCACATCATCCCAAGCAGACATATACTGGATCTCCTTACAATGACACCAGAAACAGTCAATTGTCGAAGTCAATCATTTTCTGTTTGTACTGCTGCATCATTCTGGGTGACGGTAGGATACTGCACAGGGCTAGGGTCATACCTGTTTGGGCCACATAATCTGGGAGCTCCACCATGTCTCTTTTCATGTAGTCCAGGAAGGTGCATCTGAGATTATTCACACCTACATGGACAATGACAGAGTCATACTTGTACTTGCTGTGGAGTGACCTGAGTGCAGGTGTTGTGTGTCAGATTCTGGCACCTGATACACAGCTGTTACCTTCTCCTTATTCAACCTAGTGAGTGGGACATCAGTGTGCCTCATTACTGAGTCATGTATGATTATTGTATCGGGAAAGTTGTTTTGCCTTAAGGGCTTAGGTTGAGGGACACATTGTGTAGGTAAGCTGTGCTGTCTTGTGGCTTGTGCTGTGTTGTGGTGGTTGAGTGCGTTTCTGCCTTGGAGGTCTCTGCTGTTTGGGTAAATTTCTACTGAGTGCCTCCACGAAGGTGGGTGTGTAGTTTGTGTTTTTTGTGAGGGCTGTGAGGGTGGATGTTCTGGAGGGCTACGTGTTCCATGTGGTGCGGTGCAGGTGTTGACCTTCTCCTCTTGACCAATTATTCCAGTCTTGGCTAGATAGTGCATGGCTTGTAATTTGGAGATATAAGCGCATCTCTCACAAGTCTGAGTGTTGGGAGGTAAGAGAAGAGGGCTGTCTGTGTACATGAGTTAGTTGCTACACTGCCTCAGAATACCCATGTTCACCAGGTTAATAGAAAGCACATGAAACTGACCTTTAGACATGCCAGGAGGGATAGTCATCATTACTAAGTACTGGAGCTGTTTCCTTATAGGACATCTAGTGATGATAGCACTTATGTGTGCTACAATAATTACTACAAAAAGCCTGATGAAGTGCTAGGTAAATAACCTAATTAAAGTGCAAAAAAGAAGAGATCTAGCAAGATCTAAGGGAAAAATTGAAGAGCAGACTTTCTGGCACCGGTAATATACTTTAAATGCAGTGCAAGCTAGCAGACTTGAGTGTGTAGCAATATTAAAGCAAATACAGTTAAAATAAATACAGTTAAATGAAAAAAAAATTTAGTGCAGAAAGCAGTATACTCAAAAAAAATGTAAATGGAGGCACTTAAAGTCTCTTTCTCCTTTCTGTTGCTCTTGTAGTCTGCAGGATGCAAAACAGGATCCGCAGGGCTTAAACAAGTGCAAACCTGCGCAAACATGGGCTTTTAAACCAGAAAGTTGAACGGCCAGTAAACTACAATTTTAGAAAAAGAAAACACTCCTCTTGTGGTAGATAAGCTGCCTAGTGCTTAACATTCTCACTGATAAGCTGGAAGGCTTTCTTCTAACACAGAAAGGTCTGGAAAACTCAGAAACTTACAAAACAGTCCTAGATACAGCCGGCAAATCTGTATCTGGACTACTCTACTAACAGGAAAGGAGGGAAACATGCTTAGAACTTTTTTTGTGTTTTTTTTTTCAGAAAAAAACAGTAATAAAAATACTTTAAATGCAGTGCAAGCTACCACACACAAGTGTGTAGCAATACTAAAGCAAATACATTTAAAATAAATGCAATTAAATGAAAAAAAAAGACATATCAAGTGCAGAAAGCAGTATAATCAGAAAAAATCAAAATGGAGGCATGTAAAGTCTCTCTTTCTCCTTTCTGTTGCTCTTGTAGTCTGCAGGATTCCCACACAGGATCCATGGAGCTTAAACGAATGCAAACCCATGCAAACACTGGCTTTTAAACCAGAAAGTTGAAAGGGATAGAAAAACCTGCCCGAACGGCCAATAAACTACAATTTCACAGCCAGAAACCACTCCTCTTATGGTAGATAGGCTACCTAGTACTTACCACTCCCACCGAGAAGCTGGAAGGCTTCGCTCTAACACAGAAAGGTCTGGGGAACTTAGAAACTTACAAAACAGTCCTGGATACAGCAAATCTGTATTACTGTAGTAACAGGAAAGGTGGAAAACAAGCCTAGAACTTTTTTTTTTGCACAAAAAACAGGTTGTAGCTGGAATACCTCAAAAAGGGTTCAAAACCATGCAGCTAAAGCTTTGGACGCCACAAACCTGCGCCAGTCTATCTGCAGCTTTGAACAGATTCAGCAAACAAGTATTTCTGGTTTAAAACACTGGCTATTAAAGGCAGAGAAACAGAAACCAGCCCAATTATCCAATCAAAAATAACAGTTTTGCAGGAATGCTTTTAGCTAGACTAAACCAGACTGATTTAGTTTCTGCCAGCTAGGCCTTTCTAGACAAAATATTTCACTACAAGCTGAAAGGGTCAAAAACAGTAACAGATATTCAGCTCTTTCAGATAACAAATAGGAGATTAAAAACAGTTGTACAGATTACAGAGATATGTAGTAAAACAGAAGCACAGAAGACAATTGAAAATAAACACTCATCTGGGAAGGGAATTTTTCTAAACCATTTACCATCTAATGTGTCATTCTTGCTACCACTTCTAATTTATGATGATGCTTAGTGTTGCCTTTGTTTTCTGTTCATTTTGAAGATTCTCACTTTATCTTATGAGAGAAGGTAAACAGCAGGTATTCCAGGTGTCTAGACACTCCAGATATTGAAAAGGTGGTTTTCTGACTGGCTGTTAACTTTTGCCTGCAACTTTATACTGTGCTGTTTTGCATGTAAATGCGCAATCTGGTTGGCCTTCTCTGAGCTATGCAATACTGCTACTGGTTCTTTACAGGGTTTCACCTGAAACCAATTGCTAATAAGATCAGGGAAGTGAATCCTTCCAAATTATTTACCTTCCGATGCTACTTTGCTGCTAAATGTACTGATCTACGATACTACTTAGTGTGCCAGCATTTTTTTCAAATCACCACTTTATTCAAAATTGAAAATAGACAGAAAACATTTTATCAAATTTCAACTCATTTACTCTCTTATTTAACATTCTGATATAAAAAAAAGTAAAGCAACAAACATCTGTATTGCATCAGTTTCTGAAAAAAAAACAGATTGACATTTAATAACTGTTTACATTTCTCTCATTAGAAAGTTAGCTACATGCTATATTAAGGTGTTATTAACACACATCACTACATTGTGTTTGTCTCTCTATTTATAGTGGCTATGGCTATCAAGTTCAACGCCTTTTTATTCATAACTAATATTTCCTAGCATCAGGTGTTTCTTTTTATTTATTTATTTTTTAAATCAGGGCCCTATGAAGTCCTAGGATCCCAGTCATGTTCCCCAGCTCTCTCATACGCTCTATCCACACTGAACTAACCTAATCCACCTTTTATATCCTAAACTTAATTTCCTGAGTCTATTTCTTCATTTCTACTGCCAATATATTTATACCAGGGCAACCATTTACTCATGAGCTTCCCAAGAGCCTTTACTTGATTATTTATCAGTACAGTGGCACAGCAGATAGTGTTGTTGCATCCCAGCAAAATGTTTCCCGGTTCGATTCTCGATTGGGGTGTCTTCTGTGCGGAGTCTGCATGTCCTCCCTGTATTTGCATGCGTTTCCTCAGGGTGCTCCAGTTTCCTCCCACTTTCTAAAGACATGCAGTAGATGAACTGGAAGTTTTAAATCGGCCATAGGTTTCAGTGTGTATTGTGGAAGAACTGATGTGGCAGTGCTAGCCACCTGGTGGTGTAAACTTTAACTCTAGACGATTGTTATTGCTTTTGCTTAAATATCACCCTGACCCCATGTACAAAATGGGAAAAAGGGGCTGTGGATGGATGGATGAAGTCCTGAACCAGTACAGCCTTATTTCCATTACTGTGCTGCTTTTTTTCCAGACTGTATCGAAATTAATTTCATCAAATTTCTTTTATACTGTGTCAGTCCTATCAGTAATGAAGCCGGGGCCAATGACAGATTTATACCAATTAAATTACACAGTACTGTTTCCAGTCCTTTCAAAAAGTCCTGTAATTTCTGACAGAACCAAAAAATATACACATGCAGTCAACTCCTCTACTCATTATTACATCTCTAGCAAGTTTCTTGTGCAATTGTTAACATATAATGCAATCTTGCTGGGGTATAAAACTATCTTTGGAAGCATCTCCATGCAAAGATACAGAATCTCCCCAACACATCTGCATATTTCGGGGCTTTACATAGCTGCAGTTATTCCTCAAATGATATCTGTTCACTCAACACTGTGTTCCAACCTTCTTTCATCTTAATGCTACTACCTACCTTTAGCTCCTCTAATGCTTTATAAATTTGGCTCACAACTCCCCTCCATTTTACTCTATCACCTCTCAAATGAACTAGAGTTTGACCTAACTTTGGTCTCACTTCTCATCTAACTTCCTTCCATTTCATATTATTTACCATATATCTTAACACAGAAAAAACAGACCTAAAGCCATACAGGGAGGTTACATTTCTTCTGAGCTATATGCCTACTCAAAATCTGGTCCCCCACTCTCAAATGATCCCAATAGTTAAGTTTTGTGCATGCTACTCTCCAATTCTAAACAACAGTAACCAGCATCGTACTATGTAGTGCCATCAATACGTGAATGCTTTCTTAAAGCCAGTCTCCACATACTTTACAAATGAACAACCTTTTAGGACTTCTTTTTATATTGCCCAAAACAAATTTCCTATTACTAGCCATTTCCTGGTACAAAATTCCAAACATGTCTATTTCCAGAAGAATATCAAAGTTAACTCCCCTTTTTTCTACCACTATGGCCTTCCATACTGCATCTTAAGCCTTTAACTGATATAAATATCAGTACCAGTACCTCAACTGGCACCTAATACATATATATAATAGTCTGGCATGTCCAGTCCACCCAAGTCTTCTGGGAAGGTTAATTTAGTCCAAGTAACCCTAGTTCTGCATCCTACCCAAATGAAATCTATAAACTATATATATTTATATAAATTTCCAGTCTACTCTGCTGAAGGCCAATTCCTCCATCCCTCTGTATTTATATTACTTCCTGTTTCAACAACCAGAATTTGACTCTGTTTCTCCTGATTAATTCTCCAGAGTAGGGCATCATGCCATCGCTAACATTTCTTTTTATTGTGTCCTGCTGTCCTCTTGTCTATATCTGAATCTAGTTCATTCTTCTTGTATCTTATTACTATCTTTACCATTATCTATCAGGAGGCCCAGGAGTCTCCAGTGCTTAACAGGGTTATACATAACCTCACTTAATACCCTCAAATGTAATAAGGCATGATCTGATACCAACAGATAAACTTGACAATCCCTCTCCCTGTACACATGCTCTTGTTTAAGATATACCCTACCTATTCTGAACCATGTCTTGTATTTAGGGATTATTAAGTGTAGTGAGCTACTCTATCGGATATCAAGTGCTGTATCAGGTAAACCCAACACCTTGCAAAATACTGCTAAATACTCATTTACTGATGTAAGATCCCTAGCAAAGTCCTACTGCTTTCAGACTGTGTTCCAGTCCCTCAATATTAACATACTGTGTGTAAAAGCCATAATTCTTATTAAAATTTACCCACAGTACCTGCAATTCTGTTCTAAACAAGTAGACTGTAGTCAGAGTAAAGTACTCTTTCATGCTACCCCCTTTAATTACCAAATATCTGCCTTCCTTATCTACTAATTCATCCTCCGTGAGAGACATGTTTGATCTGTAAAGTGGTATTGCTTGTCCTCTACTACTACTGGTACTACTACTGGTAATACTACTACTACCCTGACTAGCCACTGTATAGCTCTGGGCATATACAAACCAAAACAATTTCTCATGCTCCTGATCATTTGAATGCGTTTCCAGAAATGCTGCCACATCTGGTCTAAATTTTTTCACAAAGGAGATTATCCTGTTTGTCTTCATTAACACTCCAGGTAAAAAGTTTATATCTGGCCACGCTTGCATATTTTGTCTCCTCCTTTCAAATTTATTACCATCTCACTATTAATTTCTCTACTATTATTCCCAGCATGTTGATTGCAGGCAATTTCTCTCCAATTTCTATACCATGCATAACTAGTTTCTTATGAACGGCCCCACATCCAACTGTTCCGCTCCTGAACCTGCTGTGCGCCTCAAACCTCAAATAAAAATTATGCAAAACATAGTTCTTATAAAATATTGCACATATTTTACTATAACTAAAAACAATGCAAACATTTCCTCTCCGAAGGGGAGAGCCTTACCTCCTTCTTTAGCATTGTAGAAGTATTAATTAAACTGAATTCTTAATTCAACATCATGTTGATTATTAAGTTATTGCACTAGTACTTTAAACAAATGCATCATAACATGCTATTTCTCTCCTAGTCTATTGTGACAATTTTTATAGTTCACATCCTTAATCCTGCATACAAAAAAAAAATCTCTTTTTAATGCAGTATTTTCAGTTTTACATGTGACCCATCAATCTTAGTTCAACAATAGTGCATTCAACTGCTCCAGTAATGCTTGTTTTTTTTTTTTTTTTTCAAAAACACTGCAGCCTTCTGTTTAAAAAACATTCTGGCCTTAAACATGAGGAAAGGATACAAAACGTCTCTCCATGCTGGTTTTCCTTTCCTCACAGTTTTTGCCCTGATTGCTGTCTTCTGATTGCATCTCTACAGCCAGACTGTACTTTCTAGCACACCCACATCATCCTTACTATCAAAAACAGTTACAGTTCCTCCAGAAAAGAAGACTTTGAGCACTGCAGAATATTGTGAATTTCATGTTTTAAATCATGCAGAGATGGATCACTGGCAGAAATTTGTACTGCCTTCATCCAGTTACTTTACAGTAGTTTTGCTCTGCAAATCCTTTGCACGAAGCATCAACTTTTCCCCTGGCTTCCAAATTGCTAAGAGAACAGTTTCTTTCATAGAGAAAGTTTCAAAGTGCACAAGTACTGTTCTAAGTTATTTCACAGGCAGTCCACTAGCCAGTTGACATGTCTGGCGACCCTCTGAACATTCATGCTCGAAAATGCTGGTCCACTCAGCAATGCACTTTTATAAAATTTTCAGTCTCCTTTTTACAGCTGTTCTGGAACTCATACAAATTCAATATTTTTTGCAAAAGTATCTGTCTTTGTGGTCCAATGATTCCTCTAATGCTTCTAACCTGGCTTCCAATGTATCTGGTTGAGATTTGAGATCTCTGCTTTCTGTCCTTTGGTCCTATAAGGCATCTGAATGTTCCCAAGTTGCTACTTCATGATTTTTTTTTTAATTTAGAGTGGATGATCTAATAAATTAATCTACATAACCCTTTAATTTTCTCACTTCTAAATGGATCAAGTGGAAAGAAACTTGATCTTTGTCCATTTTTTTTAATTTAGAGTGGATGATCTAATAAATTAATCTACATAACCCTTTAATTTTCTCACTTCTAAATGGATCAAGTGGAAAGAAACTTGATCTTTGTCCAAAGTTGCATCCAGTATCTCTGTTTCATAAGTGTTGCAGGCTCTATCCAAGGCAAAGAACACAGCTTCCATGGGACCTGATAGTATCTCAGGATGTACTCTGCACCATCTCCAGCAAGAACTGGCTTCTCCACATTCTGCACCCGATTCAATCACAGCCTTCACTCCAGCAGAGTAGACAACTACTATTGTCAACTCCTTGCACAAAGGTGGTGCCACTACTGACCCTGGAAACTATTGCCGCATTAGCTTTATAAGTCTGATCTGTAAAGCCATGAAGCATATTATTATGGATCTCAAACAAAGACATAGGCAATCTTCAAGCACTTGACTCCACCCAGTTTGGCTTTGTCAAGGGCAGATCCTGCTTGTTGAACCTGGTTGTCTTCTTGGAGACTGTCACCAAGGCCCTGGATGAGGGAAAGTCAGTGCATACAGCTTACCTGAACTTGGCCAAGGCCTTTGACACAATCCCCCACTTGGGCATCATCAAAAAGCTAACACAACTTGGTGTAAACCCTATCTCAGCAGGTGGGTGGCCAACTGGCTCACCAACAGGACCCTCAAAGTCAAAATAGGCACCTCCACCTCTAACAGCAGACCTGTCACTAGTGGAGTTCCTCAGGGATCTGTCCTGGGACATCTACTGTTTGATATCTATTTCTCAGAGGTCCAGGCAAAGACAAAAACCCTGTGGTTGACCAAGTTTGCGGACTGTAAGTTGGGTGCTGCCACTGACTCCCCAAATTATGTTAACATACTGCAAGAGGGTCTCACAGCAACTAATGACTGGTGCCAAAGTCATGACCTCAAGCTTAATGCAAAAAAATGTATCATACCATTCGGCAAAAACACAACCCCTACCGATTACCACATCAACGGCAACCCCCTAAGCACACAACCTGTGGTGACAGACCTGGACACTCAGACTGATAGCCACCTCACATTCAACCATCATGTAGCGTCAGTGGTCAGAAAAGCCTTTTACGACTGCATCCAGAAAAAAGGAGGTTATTACATCTCTATACTCCTTGCTCATTAGACCAATAATTGAGTATAACGCCCCGTATGGGATGTACCTCTCCAATCATCAGCTGGAAAGGCCACTGAAATACCTCACAAAGAAAATCCATGGCTTCCAAAACTTCTCCTTTGCAGATAGGCTCAAATCACTATCACTCTACTTGGTATTGAACAGACTGCTCAGGGGTGATCTGTATCTCGCCTACAAGACAATCTCGGACCCTACACTACTAGAGATGCTCCATATCTGTAAGTCTAACTCTTCATGCACTACCTGTTCAAAAGGCCTGAATCTAATATGAGACATCAACAAAACCTGATGGACAGCTAGGTGTGTCTCCCAAGGGCTGCCGTGACTCTGGAACAGACTTCCCATACACGTCAAACAGAGCATCTCAATGACCCTCTTCAAGCGCAACCTTGATGAGTGGATGGGAAACCACAAACTTGTCCCAGGGGTTCCACCTGTGTCCCTCATTGACAGGGGAGACAGGTGCTGACTGAGATTTATTTTTGGGGATAAACTCTTGGCTAGGATTACGATCCTCTGATCCACTGGTCCCAAACCGGTGCCCAGTGAACTGGACCATAAAGCAGAAACTTGATTTTCCTTAAGAAGAGACTTTTTAGTGCTTTTTTTTAAGACCTCTTCATGCGATGGTTTAGTTTTTTCCTGACATTCAAATAAATTAAAACCTCTGTTCTCTATATTTTTAAATCGGGTACGGGATCAACGCTATTTCTGCTCTTAACCACACAGCATATTGGAGGTTCAGTGTTTTCTGTTCCTTTGGAATGTTTTCACATTGTTTACCTTGTGAGAGAATGTAAACTGTATAGCAATGATAGCTGATGAAGCAGCAGTTTTCTGACGGACTCTTAGCTTTTTTCTATAGCTTTATATTGCAGTCTTTTACACAGCACTGCACTCCATTTAGCTGGGCTACTTTGAGGT
This sequence comes from Protopterus annectens, assembly GCF_019279795.1. NCBI lineage: Eukaryota > Metazoa > Chordata > Ceratodontiformes > Protopteridae > Protopterus > Protopterus annectens. The sequence goes on from NC_056725.1 coordinate 1,862,158,338, forward strand.
GGCCAACAGTGCTACTGCTGCCTACTGACCAAGACATATTTTACTGGTTTGACCTGAAACAAATTCATATAAGATCAGGGAAGTGAATCTTTTTAAACTGTTTACCAGCTAATCCTACTTCACTGATAAACGTGGCGAGGTGTTAGACTGCTTATCGTGCCAGTGTTTTTTTTTTTTTAATGAGCTCTTTCATCATGTTTATTTTTGTGACAAAAGGTGAATTACTGGTTTTCTATACTCTAGTCATGTCACACACCAAAATAAGTGTTCTTATGATTGGCTGTCACTTATTTCTGTAGCTGTATATTGCACTGTTTTACATGTCACTGTGCTCCAATTTGCTCTGAGCTTGGCAATGTGCAGCAGTCAGGAATACTGCACACCACAGTTGCAAGCAGGTGTTTAAAATTGGGTAGTAATCTTTTTGGTCCCAAAACTATTCCAGTTTTATTAAAAATGCACTGTATTAAATAAACAGTCAGATCAGTGAGGTGCAAAAAAACGACATGACACATATGAGAAATAAATCACATCCATCCTGTTCAAATAAAGAAATCCATCACCCATGTTAGGTGAAACAAATGTACTGTGTGGAGAGAGGACTATCTGGCACTACAACAAAGATCAACTCTGAGAGACAAAATTAATTGAAACTGTGCTGTGTCAAATGATACCTGTATCAGAATTGCAAATCACTATTTATTTATTTATTGTTTGCTTATTTATCAACCAGGTAGGTGAATTTGATCCAAGGGATGCTTTTCTGAGCACCAAAGTGAAATATGATGAAACAGTAAGCACACAATAAAAAGACCATTAAAGAAAATTATGAAAGATCAACATAGTAACCATGAACTCTTAAGTGACTCTGTTAAAGTGCAACAAAGAAACATGTAAGTGAATACAACAAATAGGAAAGAAGTCAAATACAAAAAAATCAGACACATATAAAAGAGTAAATGAACACTGTCGACTTTATGACAGCTGTTTTACAGTTTCCAAATGCTGCTAGCAGATTAAAATAGCACAGAAAGAATAATGAGAAGAAAAGGAAGCTGATGAGAGAGGATAGAATTAACAAGACAAAACTGTCTGCTGTCTGACATTAACATCACTACTTACATAGGAAAAAAACTAGGCAGACCGGTGGCTACATTCAAAGGTTTCCTGAAGTTTCTTATGTCCCATGTCTTCAATGTATCATCACCTGTGATGAAAGGAAGCAGAAGAACATGAACATCAGTCCTCTAGTAAATAATTAATCTTTCTACAGAAAGAAAATTATAAAATCTGCAAAATAACAATGACACCAGAAAAATGTGATCTGACCTTATTAATGGGAACTGATGCCAATTATGTAGTTGTCTTATATGAATATGAAATATCCAGCCAACACATTTCAGTTGCAAACATCTCCTTAACTAATCAGACTGCTCTACTGCACTAAAACACCACTTCCACACATGCCTGAAGGAGAAAACAACTGCTTGTTACATTTAAATTACTGTGAATGAATTTATGAAATGGCCTGAAGAATTTACCCTTTCTAAATAGCATACAAGGCATTATTTACAAATAATGCACAATGGCTGGTATCAAAAACAATCTGTATGAATTACAAAACAAACTACACACACACATATATAATATATATATATATATATATATATATATATATATATATATATATATATATATATACACGGATTCATTAAACAATCTCGAAATACTCAAATGTCGAATTTCAGTATTTTGAGACTGTATAGTCGAACTTCCACATGCCCGAAAACCCACAACCGCGAAAACCAAAATCGCGACCATATACACACACATACAAACCACCACACAAACAAACATACACACACACCTACCTAACTACACTACAACAAACAAAACAACACACACAAACACAACATAACATACAAACACACCTATCCTACCTATAAGCAGCACCCCCCACACTCCCCTACTTATATATACTAACTCCGAGGTCGCACTAAACACACACAAACATACACATACACTAAAATCCCTACCTAATACCCTTACGTAAACACCACTTACCTGAATTCTCCTGCTAAATCCACAAACCACACCACACGTCTAGATCGCGACACCATAACAGCGGCTTCGACATTTACGCATTAGAGACAGTGCAGTTTCGTGTAACTGCACTTTCGACTATTCAGTCTCAAAATAATGAAATTTGACATTTCAGTATTTCGAGATTGTCTAGTGAACCCATATACACACACACACACACGCGTACACACACACACGCACACACACACACACATTAGATAAGTATACTTGCACACACAAGGAGCAGCAAAGCAGAAAGATGACAAAAGAAAGTACAGAACTCAAAACTGTAATTATTACAGTGCAAACAGTGTTACATGCATAAAGTTCAAGACTTGCGTATGTCAGAGAATTTGTATTACTGAGATATAGCAATCTCAGAGTTAGCATAAATAAAAGCTTCAAGGTGTGGTTGGTACAGTTTCCATGTCAAGTCATGCAGAAGCAACCTCCTTACCCACACACACACACACACACACACACACACACACACACACACACACACACACACACACACACAAAAAGTCTTACAGAAAAATTTCATTTTCACTGTTAGGCTTACATTTCAAAGTTTTCTTATCATACTTTTCAGTTTCTATCTCTGCAGTGTTAAGTTTCTGTCATTTAGCCCATTTATATATGTGTGTATGTACATGCATATAAACATACATATGTTTGCATCGTTCATATATTCAAACATATACATACAAACATACACAAGATACACAAATAAAATGCACATGTGCATGTATGTCTAATTATCCATGCATAAAACAGTAGTCAAGGTATGAATTGTATATGGTTGGGGAGGGGTTATACGGCAATATCCTCATACCTACTGGAGTGAGGTCACAGGACAAAATCAGGAGCAACCAAACACAGAAATGCCTCACTATTCATTAACAGTCATTCTACAATTGTTGGTGAGCTGTGGCATATAATATTTTGAAGATGAAATGTATACACAGGTGAAAGATGTTGCAAAAGAGGCAGTGTGTACGAGTATTTATGTAAACCTAGTTATGCTTTCGTGGGAACATGTTTTTCAAGAAGGTTACTACAACTTTTGTAAATTGCATTTATGGTGCCTAAATAATATATTTGTCTTATGGAATAGTACAAGAGATGATCTGAGTGGGTTTATCGATTATTTATTTATTTACATTTGATTATTGGAAAAGTCTGACTGGGTACTAGCACACTTTCAGCAGAGGCCTGCAGAGAAAATGTCTAAAGTATTACAAATCATTAAGAACAATAATTTTAGTGTCTTTAAAATTAATGACTTTTAACTAGACTTTCATTATTCCCAGTCTCTCATGATCATGAACTTGTGTTTACTCACTAATTATTAGCGAGCTTACCCTTCCTTAGGATTTTTTCCTCATGTAAATACTGTAGAATGAACAATCACCTTCATATAGTATCATAGCTTAAGTGACAAGAACACTATAAATCATCCCCTGGTTTGCTGATCTTCTTACCTATTGATCTCCTGCATTTTCTTTCCTGTGTTTGTGTGAACTGAGTACCAATTAATATAAACTACTACCTATAACTAATTTAGTTTTAGATTTCATTTTCCTTCCATAACAGAATTAATAATATAAAATCCTAAGCTTATAATATGTTATAAAGATTTGTAATTCACAATTTCTAATGCAACTGACTCAGTCTTGCTCATCTATTTCATTGATAATTTTTTTTCTTTTCCTTGTAATATTGTAAAAAAAAAAATGTCAATGTTTTTGTCTTGACCTTTTATAATGCTGAAATTTCTGGAGCTTTTCTCCCCGGGCCTCCACTGAAAATGGACATATATCCAGCTGGACTAGCCCGGTCAACAAATGTAAAATAAAATAAAAATAAATAAAATAAATGCAAAAAAAACAAATACAGTAATTATACCAAACTAGACACAACATGAAAACACTGGTTAAAAATAGATAAAAGTTCTATGACAACTGTTAGAGAAATTGTAGCCAGTTTATTGAGAAATACAGGAAATACAACATGAAGTAAGACAAAAGCAGGCTTATGGTACACCTAGAGAGAAAGGCAGGGGAAAGCAATTGAAAGAATTAAGGAAGTGAGTGAAGAAGGGAAAGTAAGAGATGCAGGTATGAATGGGTATTTGTTCACATTTAGGGATACGGTTTATCCTGGTGTTGAGCAAGAACACAACCAGCTTAAGGTAAGGAAGTCTTTCAGAATGGTTTCGAAGGATGGGAGGAATGATATTGGCCTGATGAATAAAGATAAGGAGTTTCAGGCTTCAGCAACATAGTACATATACAGACAATCCCCAGCAGACTTCATAAGTTTGTGGACAGACAGGAGTTTTTGGTCACTAGATTACAAGACCGACTAGGAACACAGTTGTGTAGAATGTTACTTAGGGCTGGATTCTGGATAATTTTATATGTTTTAAGAAACTGTGTCGATGTTAGTTGATGGGGGTAGATTTAACCAATTTAGGATCATAGGAAGTTACTAGGCTATTGGCCCCGAGGCCCTTACAAGCCTAGCTAAGAATTTAGCCCATGTTCCAAAAAGTCAGCACCCTATGCCACTGTCCAGCAGGGAGACAGGTAGAATCCCAGGGGTGCATTTTCTGTTCTCCATCTAGTTATCCAGGTTGCACTTAAAAAGGGTTAATGAGGTACTCTGCTTTAAGTGGAGAGGGAGTCTATTCCACAAAAGGGGGAGTCTCTGGGACACAAATATGTCCCACCAACAAGCCCTATTGATGTCACAGACCAAGTTGAGGTCAGGCATGCAAGTTACTCGAGTGGAGCTTGACTTGTAGATATGCAGCAGTCCTATCAGGGCGGGGTCTGAGATTGCTTTGTATGCCAGACAGAGGTCACCTCTGAAAAGGCTGTAGGAGACTGAGTACAGGGACAGGGCTTTTCGCCTGTGTAGGGTAGATGTCTGAGGCCCTGGATTCTCCAGATGAGGAACCTCTGTGGTCCCTCCAGGTGCTGCATATGTGCTTTGTGAGGTACATGCATGGAAGGCATGCAAGTTACTCGAGTGGAGCTTGACTTGTAGATATGCAGCAGTCCCATCAGGGCGGGGTCTGAGATTGCTTTGTATGCCAGACAGAGGTCACCTCTGAGAAGGTTGTAGGAGACTGAGTAGTGGGACAGGGCTTTTAGCCTGTGTAGGGTAGATGTTTGAGGCCCTGCATTCTCCAGATGAGGAACCTCTGTGGTCCCTCCAGGTGCTGCATATGTGCTTTGTGAGGTACATGCCAAAAAGGGCATTGTACTCAATAATGGGTCTTATATGGGAAGAATATAGGGATGTTATGATCACCTTGTCTCTGGATGAGATACCCTTACTAATGAGGTGGGCCATGCAGAAAGATTTCCGTACAATGGTGGCAATATGGTGGTCAAAAGTCAGTTTGCTATCACCCTGGGGGCCCAAGTCCCTCACGACGGACTGCATGCATAGGACCTTATTATCAGTGTGATAATTTGTGGTGATGTTACTCTCCTCGAAAGGGATGATGCATTTTTTCGCATTCAGTTTAAGGCCATGTTTCTGGCACCAGTCATTTGTTTGGGTGAGACCCTCTTGGAGGATGTCCACATCACTGAGGGAAGTGATGAGAGCACCCAGCTTGCAATCATCTGCAAACTTGGTCAGCCATAGCCCACTAGACTTTGCCTGCACCTCCGAGAAATATATTCTAAACAGCAGAGGGCCCAAGACCGATCCTTGGGTTACACCACTTGTTATAGGTCTACTACTTGAGGTGGTCCCCTACTTTTACTAGGTGGGTTCTATCACTGCGCCAGTTTGCTACCCATCTGGTAATATATGGACTGATGCCTAGTTTAAAAAGTTTATCTATTATACCCAAATGGGGAACAGTATCAAAGGCTTTGGCCAGGTCAAGGTAGGCAGTGTGCACAGTCTTCCCCCTTCTATGACCTTGGTGACTGTCTCAAAGAAGTCCGCTAAATTTAACAGGCATGCCCTCTCACTGACAAAATCAAACTGTGTCGGATCAAGTATCTGGAGGTTTCCAATGTCCTTGTTAATGAGGTCCATGATTATCCGCTTTACTGCCTTGCAGATCAGGCTAGTTAGGCTGATGGGTCTGTAATTTCCTGGATTGGTGAATGCTTCACCATTGTGCAAAGGGATGACAGTAGCTGTCCTTCATTCAGCTGGGACAAAGCCAGCACTCAGGCGCTGGTTGCAAAGGATGTCTAGTGGTGCTGCATGTTCCTGCCTGAGTTCATGTAGGATGCAGCCTGGGATGTTATCGGGTCCCATGGAGGCTGTATTTTTTGCCTTAGAGAGGACAGTGATGACTTGCTCCCTAGAGATAAGGGGAGGGGGCAGGTACTGGGGATGTTCTATTTTACTGATGGGGGACAGAGGAGTGAAGTTGTCACCGAACTTGTCTGCCAGCAGGTTAGCTATATCTACAGAGTTTCTGGATGTGGTATCCTTGATCACCAGTTCTGAGCAGATCTGGGTGCTTCCTTTGAGACTGCGGACATATGTAAAGAAGGCCTTATGATTGTCTTTAGTAGATGTGGCCAGTGTGGACTAGAAGTTTGCTTTGGAGGATTTCACTAGTGGTCTTATTTGCTTGCTCAGGCTAAGGAGAGATTGCTTCCAATTAGGTACCTGCTCCTTCTTGGTGCTGGACAGCAACTTTTTCATTTTATTATAGAGTTTATTTATTGTAGATGTCCACCAGATAGGTTTAATCTTCCTTGAGGAGGAGGATTTTGTCCCGTCTGATATTCCTGATTCTATGCAGCAATATGAATGCTCCTACAGTACTTTGGTGTAGGTTTGGACATACATGCCAGTTCCTATGGAGGGGAGGATGTGTGTGAAGCTGTTTATACCTTCCCTCAGGAGGTTGTAATCAGCTTTGGAGAAGTTTTTTTGTTTGACCCTAGTGTGGGGGGGGGGGGTGACTTCGAAAGTGATTGCTTTGTGATCGGATCTTACCAGGGATGATGACACTGTAGAGATGCTGCAGTGGTTACTCATGTTGGCTAACATCAAGTCCAAGATATTTTCACCTCTTGTGGGGGTGTCAACCAACTGGTCCAAGGCATTTGCATTGATGAAATCAAGGAATTGCTGGGCATTTGTGTTTTTGCATGAGTATTTCTTTCAATCTATTGTTGGATAGTTAAAGTCACTGAGGAACAGGGTAAAGGGTTGAATCTTGAAAGATTCAAAGAGGTCCAGATAGGAAGAGTGGGCATCTTGTGTCAAAGTTGGAGGCCTATAGCTAGCTATGATTTAAATAGGGATCTTGTCAGTTGTTAACTGCACCTAGACGGTTTCCCATGCATCATAGTGTTTGACCAGCCTAGAGGTGTGTACGCCTTTTATATATATTGCAACTCCACCTCATTTTGTTTTGCTGCCCATGGTTTGGGGTCTGCTCTCCACAGCTTTGAACCAGGTTTCTGCGACTGCACAAATAGCTTCTTCCTGGGTTAAGAATGCTTGCAATGAGTGCAGTTTCATGTTTAGACATTAAGCGTTTAGCAGCATGAACTTTAATTTACATTTTGATGAAATTTTCATGTTGGTAGTTTTGACCTCATGGCATTGCCTAAAAAGGCACTAGGGGGGGAGGCAAGAGCCTGAAACCCAAGGGAGAAACTACCAGGAGTGGGGTTTGACCCCACATGGATATACATCCACTGGATCTTAAGTCCGACACCGTAACTATTCAGCCATCCTGGCTTTAGGCTTTTTAGTGCTATACAGTGGTGGATTCTGAAAGGGGTAATGGCTGCAAATTAAGCAACTTTTTTATATCATTGTTCAAGCTTTGATTTTTGTGTTAGTAAGGATGGGAAGCAGCATAAAAACATGTGGGGAGGAGATAAGTAGTAGCAAGTGCGGCTTTAGTTGCATCAGTGAGAACGTCTTTGGCACTATAAAGCATCCACAGTTTTTGATGAGATTTTCTTATGCAATTTTGTTCATGCAGATCGAATTTAAGATTACCATTCACTATCATCCCTAATAATTTGCTATGAGAAGTGACTTCAATGGTTGTGTTACCAAGACAGAGAACTTTAATAAATTATGTTGTTTTTTTTATGGGAAAGGGATCTGGAGGGAAGTAGCCATGTTTCAATTACTATTAAAGCTTCTTGAGTAATTTTCTTGAAGTGTACCACACTGTCAGATGTGCAAATGAGTACAGAATCATGAGAGTACTGTATTAGGGAGGCCTGTTATCTGGATGTGTACGGGCTGTTGCTGAGAATGTTAGAGAGGAGGGGAGCAAAAATAAAGGTACACTGATGGTGGCAAGGAGGTATGGAGAGAGAGAGAGAGTGGTGTAACATTTTACTGACTGACACCTAGTGGATAGTTAGGTTTTGAACCACAAGAAGGGTGGACTAAGACTGACCTAATGAGGACATCTGAAGTAAAAGTTGGCTGTGACAAACTGCAAAGACTTTAGACAAATCTAGAAATAAGGAGGAGACTAGTTTGCCATTATCTCTAGCTTTACTGACTGTATCTATATAATTTAGAAGTGCAGTGTTAGTATCATGGAAAGGACAGAAGCCATGTTGTGTGGGGAATAACAGTTCTTCCTGCAGGAAATAGTTAAGCAATTGTTTTTGAATACATTTTAAGTATTTCGGAGCGGCAGGGATAAGATTGCTATAGGTCTAAAGTTAATAATGTCTGCTAAATTTCCTTCTTTGTGCAGAGGGATAATGTGTGACTTTTTCCAGAGAGAGGGGAAAGTGATATTGCTGAATTGACCTATTTATAATTACCGAGAGTGGGTAGGCAATGCTATCAGCTGTTATTTTAAGGTATTTGCTTACAAGGTCATCAGCTTAACTACAGCATAGTCTGAGTTTAAAAGTAGCTTTACATAGGATATGGGCACATGCTTGAATGTGACAATGGATGTGGTGATGCATGGCTGCTGGACAGGATCAGGATTAGATGCTGGGGAATCCTTGGTTAGAGACGCTATACTATCTATGAAATAAAAGCTAAAATGTATTGCAGTCTCGAGTGATGAGTTATTGGGAGAGGAGTTAGGTTTGAATTTATGACCAGAATGCAAGATTTCCTTAACAGCTGTTTAGAATTTTTTAGGGTTGTGTTTACTATTATTCTGAAAGTTATGTGTGAAGCATTCTGAAGTCTTCAAGATGTGGTATTTTACATTTTTGCCATTCCTTCCATGCTTTTTCTCTATCCTGCATTAGTGTTTTCCTTTTTCTAGACAGCAAAATTGTATTTGTTTTTAGTCACTTCATTTTAGAAGGTGCAAGGCAATTTAGGATTTTCAGGAAAGGTGTATTAAATTCATTTACAACATCACATAAGAGAAGGATTTTTAGAACTAGTTTAAGGGTGTGCACACTTATGAAACCAGCTTATTGTACTTTTTTTATATATATATTTTTATATTTTATCCCCTAACAGATTTGTTTATTTTTTAATTGAACTGTACAGGTTATAAGTCACATTAAAGGTAGGAAAAGTTTTGAAATGATTTATTGTGGTCTCATTTTTTATATCACAAAAACCTGTTGTGTACACTTTTTATATCCACTGTATGTGTGTGTGTGTGTATATATGTGTGTGTGTGTGCGTATATATATATATATATATATATATATATATATATATATAGAGAGAGAGAGAGAGAGATATCTAACTATATATATATATATATATATATATATATATATATATATATATACACATACACACACATATATGTATGTGTGTGTGTAGCTTCAGAGCTGGAGGTAGCAGACAAAGATGTTAAGATCTGCACTGGGTGTGACAAGGATGGACAGGATTAGAAATGAGTATATCAGAGGGTCAAGCTCACGTTGGACGGTTTGAGACAAAGCCAAAGAGGCGAGATTGCACTGGTTTGGACATGCACTGAAGAGGGATGCTGGGTACATTGGGAGAATGATGCTAAGGATGGAGCTGTCAGGTAAGAGGAAGAGAGTTAGGCCTAAGATAAGGTTTACGGATGTGGTGAGAGTGGACATGCTGGTGTGAAAGAGCAAAATGCAGAGGACAGGATGAAATGGAAATAGATCCACTGTGGCGACCCCTAACGAGAGCAGCCAGAAGGAGAAAAAAACATATATATATATATCTATATATATATATATATCTATATATATATATATCTAAATACATATATATATATATATATATATATATATATATATATATATACACACACATACACACACATACATACACATGCACACATACACACACACACACATATATATATATATATATATATATATATATATATATATATATATATATATATACACACACACACACACACACACAAACACAACTTTACCTACATACACGTACATATGGGTGGCCTGTATTTGGTCTAAATCCTCCTTGTTTGACCATCTATTTAATCTGGTCTTTTATCCAAGACTAAGAGATGTATAGATAAGTAACTAGCTTTTCAGCAAAAATGAAAGAAAATTAAATTATGTTAACTATTTAAATTCTGCTAAACTATTTAGGTGCAATTACAGTGATTTGTGTGGTGATAGTACTTTGCTGTACTTTTCTGCTCTGTTCCATCTGATTATATTTTTTAGTTTGTTCAAGCAATCTGTTTGCATTTTAAACTCTGCTGGGCCAAAGTATTGTAGCTTACTTCACAGCTGTGACAGAACTGCATACTACTACTACCAGATGTGTAACTTAAATCATTTATTACTGCATTTTTTTCCATAAACAGTGTTACTGGTAAATCACTACAGTCGGATGCCTTAAACTGTAGCAGAAGTTCATTAGTAAGAGAATTGTCTCAGCTCCAATTTAGGCTTCATTTCTTTTATAGTCTGCTTATTGTTTACCTGGCCCATCCCCCACTATCATATAATTTAGTTTCTGAAAGTGCTCAAATACTGCCTTTATTTGACTTCTAGCTTGCTTGTTCCTTGAAAAATTCCCAACCCTCCTATCCTAAACCCTTCCACCCTTCTGCAGCTGTTGTTTTATAAGGCTGTTTCTCTACCCCTTATGATTATCTGATTTCCAAAGTTCCTCCCTCCACTCCTTCATTGCTGTTGACTGTTGTATTAGCTACTTATGTGCTCTTCCCACCGACTCACAATACTGAATGACCACACAGCAAACCAGTACTGATCTTGAGTCAACCTCCTATACTACAGTACTGTCTCCTACTCATTTTCCTGGACCTCACCAAAGCTTGTAGTCCTAGCCTGCATTCCAGAAATGTTTTACTTGTATCCAGTGCCATCCAATCAAAGTTAAGTACCTGTGATTGCAAAATCGCACTTAGTTATTTGGAGTGATCATTTATGTTTCCTACTTCTATATGGGCATTTCACAGATTTCTTTTTTTTGTTAAAAAAAAAATTGCTCTTCCTGTCACTGTTACTGCCTTGAAATTACATTCAGCAAGGAATTTCCAGCTAGTCGTTTAAGCGGTTTGTGTTGGTATTGCACTTGTGGGTCTGTTCTACTGTGTTTTTACATCAGCAGGACTGGGATTATTCATCTCGTGAGTAGGAGGTGATTGGCTGGTATATCTGAATTGAGAAACACACACAAGGACTCAAAGTGTAGTCATTTTATTGGCCTTGTTATTTAGCTTTCCATTTTTTTCTGTGCTGCTATAAACTTTGCATGCTTGCGTAGGTTAGCAGTACCCTATACAGTAGCAAAATCCTAGAAAGTAAATTTTCTCTGTAGAACGATCTATAAAAATGTAACTTGCGAAGCAGCAACATAGTGCAAATGCCTTGTGAGCCTACAAGCTTAGAGCAGATACTTGGGTGTCGAGTGGTAATCAGGAGCGGCCTTAGGTCAACTGGTGCCCTAGGCAAAAGGGCTCCACGGCGCCCCCCACCACATCACTTGGTGCCCCTATCCTGGTCTACCTACACCAAATAAATATTGGAAAAGCGCCCCTGCTATTGTAGCGCCCTAGGCGGCTGCCTAGTTGGCCTATGCCTAAGGCCGGCTATGGTGGTAATACCTACAAATTAAGTAGAATTCAGTACTGTATCATTAAAGTTAGTAAAATTTAGTATTCTTTAGCACAATCTGCCCCAATAAAGCACCCTTATTAGTCTACACCATCAAAGCGCCTTTCATGGCTTTCTAACCCCTATAAACAATACCCTTGTAGCTCAGAAATCAAAAGACTGGACAGTATGGATAAACAATTTCCTAACTTCTCTGTAGCCAGCTTTGTGGCTATGGGCATCTTGAGACAATGTAACAACTGTCTTGTGTTTACTGACAATCACTTAATCCTTCAGGAATCAAAGTATTCGAGAGGTGTTCTTACACAATGACAATGGAGGCAAAGCTCTTGCAAACAAGTCTAAATCAGGTTGTCAAAACCACACATACAACACCCACCTCACAAAGCACAACACACACACACACACACAGACTAACATATGCTAAGGCACTTAAAAGCAGTCTTCCTAAACAACAAAGATCATCTATACCACCTGCTTTCAAAGCTATGCCTCAGCAAGCCTAAAACACTCAGAAAAAACACCAACTAGCACCACACATACTGTCATTATCAGTGCCTCCCCAAAGACTAAGTCCCTATGGCAAGAGAAAACACTTTCCATGACTCTCATCATAAGGGACTCCATTGTAAGTTATACTGATGCCCCGCTAAACAAACTGAATAAGAAGAAGATAAATGAAAGTTATGTACTCGCCATAATGTTAAATCCAGTGTTGTCTATTTTCGTTCATTCAAATTTATGGTTGTCGGATCCTATCATATCAGACAACCATAGGTTGGAACATACAAAAATAGACAACATTGGATCTGATAGCTTCTTATCTGGAGACGGGATCTGACAAATCACGCATGCACTCATGTCAGTACATCACAGGTACCAATATGATTCCATCATAGTCCATGCAGGTATAAAAGACCCAAGATGTACCACCCAGGACTATATGAACAGAGACATTATTGGAACTGATGCTGGTATGAGTCTGGCACTGAGCTGCATATTACCATCACCAAGGATGATGCCACAATCCATCCACAACCCCTTTTTCCATATAGGCTCAGGGCATCACTTCAACAATGATTATTATTACACCACCAGGTGGCTAGCCCTGCCATGGAAGGATGGCATCACAATACGGGCAAATAAATTACCAATTTCAATAACTGGCTGTCATTCTACAGCAAGCCAATATTTGTCAGCTCAGGAGGACATAAACAGATTAAGTTGCTTTGCCAAGGATGGTCTGCACCCCCCCCCCCCGGCTTTCAAATACTGGACAAGGCTTTGTCTATCCTCACAGTGCCTTTTTTAGGCAATGCCAAATTGACAAACTTACCGACATAGCAAAATCATCAGCACAGCAAAATAAACTCAACAAAACCTCAAACAATGCTAGGAGACTAAATAAAAAAAATACACTCCCTCTAAGCACTCCTTACACTAGAGAATATAAATATCTGTGCAGTTTCCGAGACATGGTTTAAAGAGGCAGAGGACCCTGGCAGTGCAAAGTTTTAGTGCCTTCCACATTTTTAGACCAGCGGCTGTACAGACAAGGGCTACAAGTGGAGGTGTCTCAATATACATCAATAAGCATACCTCTTGGGTGGTCAAATAGGATGACATGCTGTAGTTCCTCTACCTGCAGATCACCATTGACAAAATCCGGTACCATTTCCTGACAAATGTCCCAAAATGCTCATAATGCATACTTGACCCTACTGGGGACACTTACTATCCAACATGAAACCCTACTCATGGGAGACTTTAATTACCCCTCTATGGCCTCAAATCTACAGGCACAGAGATTCCTGGACTTCATAAATAAAAACACCCTTGACCAAATAGTTAATATGCCCACTATAGGCCCCAACATACTGGACCTTGTGCTCAGAAATATGGGATAATACTGCCCCCCCATGTCTCCCTAGTAATGTCAGACTGTAAAGCGTTCTCCTTCAGAATCAAAATCAACTCCATAATCTCATTAAAACCAGTTAACAGTTATGAACTATTCCAAGGCAAATTACCTGCTAAGTGATAGCTTGCCAAAATTCAATGCCTCTTCAGACCCTGAGAACACTCTACTCTATACTGAATTGCTCTCGGAAACTCTATACAGCCATGTCAATGGCTGCGTAGAGGCTGTTGTACCCACCAGAAGTAAGTTCAGCAATGGCCTCAGAAACAAACTGCATTGGTGGCATCCCAAATTAAACAGGATATACAACAAAAGAAAAAAAATACAAAAAATCAAGAAGGGTAACTCCCATAAAGATAAAAATTCTCTCATCGAAGTAAATAGACAGCAAAGAGGGCTAATTAGGTCAAGTAAAGCCAGCTTTGAAGTTAAGATAGCTTCCTAGGTAAAAGATAGCCATAAGGCCTTCTACAGGTATGTCAGAAACCTCAAAGGGAGAACACAGCAATGTGCTGAAATGGTGGTTAATGGTGCCACATTCACAAAGCCTGGCGATATAGGGAACCTGTTAGCAGGCAAATTTAGTACCAATTTTACCCCACTCTCACTCCACATCATACTCCCAATGATACCCTCAAACATAACCCCTCCAACTATAACTAGGGAGCATGTACTGACTGCACTCATTAAAGCCAAGAATACAACCTCAGTGGGCCGCAGACAACATCCCAGGATGCCTCCTGAATAGTCTAAAATACAGCTTATCAGGGCCACTTGAGTCATTATTTAACTACAGTCTTAAAACAGGCTTTGTGCCACATGAACTGAAGACAGAGATGGTCATACCCCTTCATAATGGAGGACCTTCAACTGATCCTGGAAACTATAGATCCATTAGTCTGAGTAGTCTCATTTGCTAAGCCATGGAAATAATTGTGGAAATTATCAGCAAGGATGTAGACAACCTCCAGTCACTGGACTCATCCCAGTTTGGTATTGTGAAAGGAAGGTCATGCTTACTGAATCTGGTGGACTTCTTTGAAAAGGTCACTAAGGCAATGTATGAGGGGAAAATGGTGCATAATGCCTAGCTATATCTGGCTAAGGCATTTGATACAATATCCCACTGAAGCATTGTCAACAAACTAACAAAACTAGGTATAAACCCCTTTATAACATGCTGGAGAGCTAGCTGGCTCACTTGAAAGGACCCAGGAGGTTAGAATCGTTGAGGTTATCTCCACAAAGAAGCTGGTCATCAGTGGAGTCCCCCGGGGCTCTGTGCTAGGCTAACTCCTCTTTGGCATCTACTTTTCTGGTGTGAAAGGTCTCTGGAAAACCAAGTTTGCAGATGATTGCAAACTGGTAATCACTGAATCCCACCAAGATGAGAATACCCTTCAGGAAGGTGTAATACAGGCAACGCTTGGTGCCAGAGCCGTGGCTTAAAACTCAATACCAAGAAATGCACTGCAGTACTTTATTGGGAAGTCTACCACACTGGGTAGCTACGTTATCAATAAAACAAACTTAAAGTTGATTCACTAATTAGGGGTCAGGAACTCATGTAGATGCAATCTAGCCTTCAACCAACATGTATCCAAGGCAGCAAGAAAATCTTTCCATGTTGCCCAACTTATAAACAAGGGCATGGCATCTTGGTCCAGACAGCGGTCATCATAACACTCAACTCAGCCCTCATCAGGCCCATTACAGAGTATAAGGCAACTTTCAGTATGTACCTGACCAGGCACTTGCAGTAACTGGAATGGCCTCAAAGATTTCTTACAAAAAGAATACCGTGAGTAAACACAATGTCCTATGTTAATCGTCTCAAAGCCCTGTCTCTTTACTTGCTATCATACAAACATCTGAAAGGTGATCTCTGCCTAGCATACAAGGCACCCCTGGACTCTGTTTTGATAAACCTTTTGCACATCCGCAAAGCAAACAGCATCAGAAGTACTAGATTAAAAGAACTACATTTTGCTTGCAACATAAACAGGACATGTTGTTGAGACAGATATGGTTCTCAGAGAACACCCATTCTGTCGAACAGGCTCCCCATCCATGTGAAGCAGAGGTCCACACTATCCCTATTTAAGCACAACTTGGATCAATGGATGGGGTCATCAGAAATTCACCTCTGGTATGGCTCCTATGTCTCTGATGGACAGAGGCAGTCAATAAGTAACTCCCTATAAATCAAACATAAATCAAATTAGCAGGTCACATTTGGGTTGCATGGCTTGGGTATTAAGGGTCCTAGTGGTCATTAGCCTAGTATACACTTGTGAATTGCATTTGATTGACTAGACATATATGTTTGACAGGCGTGTGAGATCACACAAAATTCAGGGTTGGGGAATATGCTGTTTTCCCAATACTGTACGATCTTGGAGTTAGCATATATAATTATCAGGTGGTGTGGGGGACACGTCCCCTAAAAAAAAAAAAATGTAATTAAATTTTGCATGCACAATTTATTGTAGCTTGTCGACTTCAGCATGTTGACATTTTGCAATGATGTATGGGTATATTAATATAAATATATACAATTTCATACACGCACTGTTCTTTCTCTCCTTGTGTATGTCTCTTGTCTCTCTCTCTCATATATACACACATACATATATACACACACACACATACATATATATATATATATATATATATATATATATACATACATATTTGTAACATATATCAGACTGTGCAGTAATGTGATTTTCTTGTCTGCTCTAGCTGTCTAAACTCGAGACAGAATTTTGATTGTAATCTAGCAGTCTAGTCCCAAATTAATCTTAATACCTTTTTAATTTTCAGACTAATCTAACTTGCATTTGGTGTGTATAATGTTGAACAGCCCAAGAAAATGGTCCTCTGACAAAGCAAGCTGTGAAAATTAAAAATTTGCAAATATTTGAAATTTGTCAATGATCATGGACCATTTTATTTAGTGTACCCTTGTCTTAATTCTAAAAAAGGTCCAGTAGGATCAGTGCTCTACCCTGTTCAACAAATACAAACAAAATAAATAAAGCCATTATGACAAATACTTAAAATGTAAAATTTTATTTCCCTGATGCCAAGATCTTTTCTTCTTTTTATTTTTTCTTATTTACAATACATCTTTATTTTTACTGGACTAGTTAAGTATTTGACTTGGAAAGATCCGGTGCAAATCTCCCACAGCAAAATTAATCAGTGCTAAGTTATTGGAAGGTTTTTAAAAGAGATCAGTGAATTATGAGATGGCTGCCTATACTGTAATATCCACACTTGCACACAAATGAGACATGCAAAAAAATTCACATCAAATTTCATTTCCCATGACACAAACTGCAGGCTGCTCAAAGAAGCACAGGCCTATTCTTTATTTATGTTCATCCAGAAAACAGAAACCATACCTCCCAGGTTTTCCCTTAAATTATTTTCTTTCTGAACTGATTAATACATGGCAAAACTAAAGCAGATTTTCTTCCATGGAGTGATTAAGCACAAAGTCTGCATCCCCTGTAATGATATCATAATGAACTGCTAGTAATAAGGTAATGCATAAAAGAAAGGTTCAATCCAAATGAACATGCTTGTTCTAAACCCAGAGCAAAATTTTAGGGTATAAACTTAAAACAGTTACAGCATCTGAATGGCTAAATCAATTTTGTGTGTGTAACACACCTGTGTCTATGCAATAAGAAAAGCTACCTTGTCAAATGTCCTGAAAACAAACACATTTAACCTACCAGAATTTACAGTCAAGTCATACAGCAGAAAGTCTGTTACTTACTGTCAGATTAAAAAGTACACGGGGAAAAGATTTAAAAAGCAGAGAAGGACAAAAAGTTTTACATTTGATCGTAGCTAAATGGTTATTCACATACTTAAACAAGGATGTGAGTACTGAATGCTGCTCACTGTAATTACATTAAAGGAAACAAACTGCTTACAATGCATGGTCACAAAAACTACTGTATTTTTCTTCAGAGTGAAGCCATCCACAGACTTCTTTCTCACTTACATGTAGTAAATCTGACATCATAGTTTCTCAAGAGCTAGTTAAAATTTGTAACAGGAAAGCCATCTTTCTCTGTACAAAGGCAGACTTTCACAAAGGTGTTCAGAAAACTACATTCATTCAGTTCTAACTCCACAATTTGTCACAAAATAACAGAATGCATTTGCTATTAATCACCAAATCTGTTTAGTCTGTCCTTCAAATTCTTGAATTTTCTCTGTTTCTTTGCCTTTGAAACCATCTCTACTGTAATGGAATATGTTCCATTATTCACCAGTTATGTTCATGAAAAATGCTTCTCTGCTTCTGCATACTATTTCCTCTGTTTCATATTAGATTAGACCTTCTTTACAAGTCTATTGCCTAGGTTTGGTACACAATAAAATTAAACAAAATTCTAAATATCCAACAAGCGTTAACATTTTAGTGTATAGCTTGTCAGTGGTGCAGAAGGCTGTGGGTTCTATTCCCACACCAGGTAATTGCTGACACTATAATGCAGCATTGGGGGGGAGGGGCTGCTGCACTCGACTGTGTTGTCCTTTGGATGCTTGAGTTGGTGATAGCTCAGGTGGATGTAAAAGATACCACGGCATCTACTAAAAAGTGTAAGGGAAGCTCCCTAATGCCTGGCCAAATTTCCCCTAGTAGTATAAATACCACCTCGGGTATCCCCTGAAAAAAATCTAATGGCCTAGTAGAACTAACCTGGTCAAAGGATAAATAAAAAAAAAATTCTACAAATTCAAAGTAAAATATTATCACAGAACTTTACAATAATAAAACTATTTATAAATATTAAAACAGGCAATGAAGAGGTAGGTACTGAGGAACCTTTTAAGATGCTCCAAGACAGGATATGCTCTCAACAGCCAATGTAATGGATTAATGAAAGAGCTGCAGTACAGGGATCACAAGCAGCCCTTTTTGGTGGTTCAGATGTCTTGAGCAGACTGGTAATGCACTATCAGTGACTCAGCCCATATATAGCCTGTTAAAGCAAGACCGGTACCTTACAGTCAAGATCTAAACCCCAAATGAACTAGCTTCAAAACTGTGCAGGACAAGTGTTACAGTGGAATACAGTCTGGTTGTCATTAAGAGATGTGTGACAGCATTCTGCATAGTCTGTAAGCAGCTAAGGTTCAATGTATTTAGCTCAATGTAAATGATATTTGAAACAATTCACCTACGATGACACCACAGTATAAACAATCTTCCTAAGGACATCAAGAATGCCAAAGGTGTTTAATTCAGCTCATGTTCCTTAGAACGTACAGACATGATTAAAGCTGTCACCTGGTCTTTGACAGACTATCTCGAATCTTGCCCACATGAGCCACGACCAACCTCCCTTTAATGTACTCTGCAAACAACAATGAGGGACCATAGGGAAGCATGCACTGGTAGCTGTTCCATCTGATTAAGTAACTTCGGTGGGAAGCCAAGAAAGACTGCTAACTCACATCTGATGCATCTTTTTCCATGTGTGTTTTGTACATGTGCTGCAAAATGCCACTCAATGTGGCACCGAAGAGAAGACAGTAAGACACCAAGGAGAAAGGTCAATCACAGGGGAGTGTGTATAGAAAAATCTACAGCAAGAGTTGTACAACATACCAGGTGATCTCTGGGGTTTTCCAATCTAACCTTTTAGAATCTTCATGCCACTATCCACGTACTGAAACAGATAATTTTGAGCCATGATCTTTAAATTGTCAGGTATAAAACTTCATGCAGTCTTGTTAATATGTTTCTATGTATAGACAATTCCTATACAGCATCTACAACTATGACACATTACTAATAGGCATGTTCTTGAATAAACTGCTGACATAAGGAACAACAATCAGAAACAGTGCTGCTTTGAAATCTACAATCCACACTTGGTAAATACCTCATTAGTTTTATTTAAAAAGAAGTTATGTCTTACCATAACGTTCCATCTGTGTTGTTGATCTTCGTTCATTCATTACTGATGGGTTATCAGTTCCGTCCTCAGAACCGAGCCGGCCAATATCAAGCTCGCGTCAGCCAAAAGCTCTCAAGCTAAGGCCCTACCCAGAATGCTCTGCTCCCTGTTACTTCAGATTGAGCTTGCAAGTTGATAGATAAAAGTAGAGGCTACCTCTGGTCATAACAGACTTACAAGAAAGTAGTACATGAGATCAACCAAGAACTTCTGGATGGGGGACGGAGGGTGGGAAGTAATGAATGAATGAAGATCAACAACACAGATGGAACGTTATGGTAAGACATAACCTCTTTATCTGATGTTGTTAATCTTCGTTCATTCCTTACTGATGGGACAGAGTCCCCAGTTACCTGTATTCCTGGGTGGCCCTCATGGAAGGACATTCCTGAGCACCATGGAGGCAAAGGAAGCTCTACCTCTGGAGGCCAAGTCCAATTTGTAATGAAGAAAAAAGGTATGAGGTTTGGCCCAAGTTGCAGCTGAGCAAATATCATTGAGGGAAGCCTTAATATGGAAAGCTGGTGAAGTTGCCATAGATCTTGTAGAAAGTGCTTTGACTCTGAGTCAAGGTGAGATTATTTTTGTTGTAGATAAAGGTTATACAACTTCTCAACCATGAAGCCAATGTAACTTTTGATACAGGATGACCCCGTATAGGTCCAGAAAAAGCCAGAAACAGCTGGTCTGATTTACGAGTAGATTTTGTTCTGTCCAGATAAAATCATAACTGCCTATGAACATCCAAAGAGTGCAGGTTATACTCTCCCTTGTTAGAATGGTTAGGAAAGAACACTGGAAGGTCAATAGACTGATTGATATATCGCTCTGACACCACTTTTGGTAAAAAGGCAGAATTAGTTCTCAGTGATACCCTATCCTTATGGAAGATAAGATAGGGAGGTTTGATGCATAAGGCCTGGAGTTCTGACAATCGCCTGGCCAATGTAACTGCAATCAAAAACAAAGTTTTCCAAGAGAGATATTTTACATCACATGAAGATGCAGGTTCAAAGGGGGAGCTGTTAGAGCTTGCAGAACCAAAGCCAAATCCCAAGGTTGTACAGGTTCTCTAAAGGGAGATTTTAGGTGGATAACCCCTTTCAAGAAAGTCTTAGAGTCTGTGTGACATAATTGAAGAATCTTGAAAACCAATATGAAAATTTGTGATGGCAGCTAAATGTACACGGACAGTAGAGGCAGACACACCACAGTGGAAAAGATGTGATAAGTAATCCAATACCACCGAGACTGGGGCTGACAAGGGCTCTAATTGTTTATTTGCTACCCATAGAGAGAACCTTTACCATTTGTTAAGATAGATTAGTCTGGTAGACGATTTATGAGATGCAATAAGAATATTGAACACAGGGAACTAAATGTTTTCAAGCCTGGCAATCATTGGAAGTGGAGAAACCATGTTGTCAGTTTCAGGGTTGTTAGATTGGGGTGAATCAGACCCTGCGGATGGGAGACCAACGTTGGGGATGGATTGAGGATCCACAGTTGATCTAGCAGGTGAGGCCAGAGGAAGGGAAACCAGACTTGTCGAGGACAATATGGAGCAATGAGGATCACTTTGCTCTTCAACTGTCATGGTTTCTTTAGAAATTGGGAGATGAGGGGGAGAGGAGGATAAGCATAAAGAAGACCTGAATGCCAAGCATGGACTAGAGCGTCCCTTGGTGACTGTCCCAGAGGGGGAATCAGGGCAAAGTAGTTGTTGCACTTGTAGTTGGTTGGGGGAGGCAAATAGGTCGCAGCAAGGCTGGCCCCAGTGGTTGAAGATTTTTGCCGTTATCAGAGTATTGAGGGACCACTCGTGAGACTGTACAATGCACCTGCTCAATTTATCCGCTATCACATGGAGCTCCCGGGAATGTGCACTGCAATCAAAAAGCGGTTGTAAGCTATCACCCATTGCCATATTCACAAGGTCTCTCGGCGTAACGGGTAAGATCTGCTGCCCCCTTGTTTGTTGATGTACCAGACCACTGACATGTTGTCTGATTGGATTGCAATAGTCCCTGATGGAAGGATGGAATCAAATGCTTGCAACGCTAGAAGCACCGCCCTGAGTTCCAGGACACTGATATTCAAAAGAGCCTCTGTCTCCGACCAGGTGCCTTGGACCAAGTTTCCCTGACACAGACCCCCCCCCCACTCCGTCATAGAGGCATCCGTGGTCACTGTGGCTATTGGTTGATGGGGGCTGAAATGGCGAGACCACTGTTGAGGATTTTGAGACATCCACCAGAGTAAATCTTGCTTGCATCGCTGAGTTACACTTATCTGAAAAGACAAAGGATGTTGTACAGGGTACCACTGAATGAGAAGTAGCCACTGAAGGAGCCTCATGCGGAATCTGGCTAGAACAACAATGGTAATCGAGGCTGCCACTGACCCCAATAGCTGGAGTATAGATCAAGCTGGGGATATGTGGTGACAGAGCAGCGGTTGAACTTGTTGTCTTACTCTATGAAGTCTGTGTTCTGGAAGGGATGCTATGCAATTTCTCATAACCAACAGTACCCCTTATAAATTCCAAAGACTTGAGTTGGGGTTGTGTTGGACTTCTCCCAGTTTATTGCGATTCCCAGGCTTTGAGCTGTTAAGAGAGTATACTGCAGGGCTTCTTCCAGTAGATGCTTGGTGGGGGCGGTGAGGAGCCAGTTGTCTAGATATAAAAACGCCTGGAATCCTTGGAAATCGCAAGTGAGCAATAACCACTGCCATGCATTTTGTGAACACACTGGGGGCTGCAGAGAGACCAAAGGGGAGGGCTCAAAACTGGTAGTGACTGGCTCCTATATGGAAGTGGAGGTATCTTCTTGAGCGTTTGTCCATTTTTATGTGGTAATAAGCATCTTGAAGATCTACAGAGCACATCCAATCTTCTTCCAAAAGAGGAAGGATAGACTGAACTGTGACCATCCGGAATTTCTCAGTTTTTACAAATTTGTTTAGTCTACTGAGATCCAGAATTGGTCTCCAGTCCCCTGTCTTTTTTGGCACTAAAAAGAACCCGGAGTAAAATCCGGATCCTATCTGGTCTGGGGGGACCATCTTGATGACTCTTTTGTAGCAGCTTTTAGATTTAGCGTGCTGCTGTTCCCCTTTGACTGGGTGAAATGTCAGGTAATACTCTTGATGAGAATGGGCAAAGATGGAAGGGGATGTGATAGCCTCTGGATATAATCCATTGTACCCAAGAGTCGGTTATATTTTGCCAGACAGCAGGGTACAAGGAGAAATGAAACGACCCCCCACCTCTTCCAGAGGTGAGCAATCGGGCAACACTTCAGGAGAGCTGACAGGGTTGGTCAGAGAAAGAATCTCTGGAACCCCAGTTTTGTGGACCTCCTCTACCCCAAAAGGGGCATCTTCCATTGGAGTTTCCCCCTCTACCTCTAGGGGAGAACCTGGCATGTGCATCTCGGAAAGAACCCTGTGATTTCTTGTGCCAGATTTTTCCACTCCCCTGATTTCTGGAGTAGAATCGCTGAGGAGTGGAGTGTCTGACACCAATGGCAGACAGGGTCTTGCCATCTTGTTTGCACCTTGCCAGAATATCCTTGACTTCAGGGCCAAACAAAGAAGTGGCCTCTATGGGGGCATTCATGAAGGAAGCCTTAAAGGAGTCTGCAAAGTCGCAAAGGTACATCCAAGCATGTCTGGTGACTATACCTGCGCCTGCCGCTCTAGCTGCCCCTTTCGCTGTGTGAGAAATAAGATGCATGGAAGAGTTGAAAATGGACTCTAGGGTGGCTATCTGAGAAGCCACATTATCATGGACTTGACAGAAACAGCTCCTGCCAAGGTTTCAGAGAGCTGGTTGATAAGATCTCGCTGAAGCCTGGTAAAATGTGCCAAATAATTCAAAGACCTTATGACAAAGGTCGATGAAGCAAACACATGCTTCCCTAATCTGTCAGTCGCCCAGGACTCCTTGTTCGGCAGATGGACAGTTTGGCTCTCTTTTGCCTAACCCTTCTTAGTAGCAGCTCCTCCACCATAGCATCTACTGGAAGACCTCGTTACCAATGGGTGTGCTTAGCTGGGAGTGATAATATTTTATCTGATCTCTTAGGTATCGCTTCCATGGTGTCAGGAGCCTTCCATGCGTGCTGCACGATGAGCTGGACAAGTTTATCGGCAGGCGGGATGACCCAGGAGATAGGGGGCTGGGCATGAAAAGCCTGCAGAAATACGGATTCCTCAGAGGAAGGATTACAGGGCTTCCAGTCACCTTCTGTCTAAGGATCTCGAGGATGTCACCAAAGGGCACCTCATCAGAGGGTGACCATGGGGACCCTTCCCAGTCATTAAAATCCGTATCTTCGGTCAATGACTCCTCAGTGGAGTCCATGTGCTTCCTCTTACACGATGCTTTGCAGGGTATTTCCTCAGTGGGAGGTTCTGGGGAAGACTGCAAAGAGGGGGGTCTCCCGAGGATGAGAAACCTGAGGCTCTTGTGCTCGGTGTCCGGTAGTTGAAGTTTGTGGCAGTTGCAGCACAGAGGGGGAAGCGGACTCCAACAAATGAGCTTTGCCAGTGGAAGCAAGCGCCCTCTCCATGGCCTGGAAGGCTGGCCCACCCAAGGAGGGATGGGAGCCCGGAACCAAGCACGACAACCTCAGAACCGGGGTCACACCCAACCCCAACGAGCCCGCCCCCAGACCAGGAGTCTCAAGAGAACAGTGAACCATAAGAAAGACAGCATCCCTGGAAGGTGCCATAGAAAAACATTGGCGTGGAGCCAGGAATGCCCTCCCCAATGGCACAGCCACTGGCCTGAGAAGAGCCCGATGCCCAGTGCACCGAATGCCACAAGGATGACTTTGGTTTCAAAATGAGATCCACTATTGGAGTCGGAGGAAGGGAAGCTGCTGTCTGAGTAATAGGCTTCGAGACTTGAGAAGAAGTCAAAGGAGGAGTAGTATACATTGGGGTTTGAGGCAATATACACTCAGCTGAATGAAGGAACATGAACTTCGGCGGTTGAGAGAGACCTCTGGCCACAAGCAACTGGTCAACAAGCCGCAACACATCCTGTTCAGAAAGACTCTTGGTTGACCTCATGGAGAAAGCTGATGGCGATTCTGGCCTTTCTAGGAAAGGACTATACTGACTGCTAGCAAAAGGATCCAGTGAAGGGGAATATTTGGTCCCTGCTAATTCCATAGGTGCAGAGCCTGGAGCTGAGAAAGGCTGCATTGAAGAAAATGGTGTAGAAAAAGTCTGTGCCAAAGATGTCAGTGCTGTAGTAGTTGCAAGTGTCTGCACCATAAAGGCAAAGGTCTGCCCTGAAGGGTACAGTGCCATAGTGGAAAGTGTCTGCACCAGCAATAAGGATGGTGCCAAGAAGGACTGCACCAAAGCCCATGTCGGTGCCAAAAATGTCTGTGCCATGGAGTACAGAAGATTCATACTTGGAGCCAAAGGTGGCTGTACCAACGGTGCCAAAGGGGACAGAACCTGTATTGACTGTGCCTTTTAGGGGTTGCAACAAAACTGTCGGAACCGTAGTTGTCTGCACTGGGAACTCCGGTGCCAGTATCGATAAAGGAGACATGGCTGTAGTCAGAATCATTCGCAGTGGTGCCGAGCCTGGAGCCAACAGGGTCACAGGGTGCAGCGCCAGAGTAGTAATCTACTTCACCTTCTTGTGAGTTGACTCCTTACGATCTCCAGAGGGAGAGGAAGGGAGCGACTTCGATGAAGAAGAGGAAGAACGCCTTTTGTGGGGTTTAACAGGAGGGGGTGAGCCCTCCAACCCAGAAATAGCCTCAGGGAAAGGAGACTTGAGGAGACATTTCAAAATTAATTTATTCTTCATCTCGTTGAGAGTCCTGGCAGAGAAATGCTTACAAATCCCACACGGAGGATCCACAGTCAAGTGGGAGACATTAAGACAGTAGACACATAAGTAATGGCCATCGGAAAGCAGTAACTTACGGCCGCACAGCAACGTGGCAAACGAGAGCTGAGGTAACAGGGAGCAGGGCTTTCTGGGTAGGGCTTTGGCTCGAGTTTTTGGCTGATGCGAGCTTGATATTGGCCGGCTCTGTTCCAAGGATGGAACTGATAACCCATCAGTAAGGAATGAAACAAGATTAACACTTTTCTGTATGTGCTACAGTAAAGTACAGACTGCACCAGTGGAAGATTCCCACTGATCACTAGTGAAAATGCTTCCCAGAGGAAATCCACCCTTGAAGCAGATTATGCAGTAACAGATGGTCTTGGGGCTTACTAGCATAAGCCATACTGTGTTTGCTGAAAACAAATTTATGTAAAGTTGGAGTGAGCAATAACAGTTAAAAGCAAAACATATATGTTTATTTATTTTATTTATTTATTTAGTTGCAGTTGGTTAACCAGGATAGTCCATTGGGCCAAAAGAACCCATTTTCAATTGAGTCCTGGGGAGAAAAGCTCCACACAAAGATTACAGTAATTTACATTTTAACAATTTCTGGTTATAAGACAGAACAAAAAATACTGAGATTACAATAAAAAATATTTTTTTTTGAAAGAGAACATTGCTCTAGTAGGATTAAAAATAAGTAGTTAGATGCAGTAGGCTTAGAATTTGCTAGATGCAAATAAGTTGTTTACTAGATGCAAATATGAATTTGCTATCTGGAATTTATGAGATGGAGGACTGTAGTCATTTATTGCATGAAAATGCTACTAAGGTTTGTTTACTCTTCTATTGATGTATGTTTTCTCATGTCACTGTTTACAGTGGGATTTAATAAAGATCTTTAGAAAAATTCTGTCCCAGAATGTGACTTGCTTATTTTCCTATAAATCTTTAATTCACCCCCAAAATGATTTGCCACTAATTCTTTAAAATGTGACTATTCATCCTGTGTTTCTGTCATCTACTAGCATCACATTTCCTATACTTGCAAACTACCACTTGAGTACAGATGAAAACCTTCTCTGGATAAAAAACATACACAGAAAATGAAACCACCCCTCCAGAAACAACTTTACCAAAAGCATTTTTTCAATGCAAAGGATTTTCTGCAGCGTTCATTCACATTTATCATCGACATAAAATGTTTTGTCACGCCATAAATTGCAAGTGTCACATCTTTGAAGTACTCTGAAGTAATCAGTGAAATTACAATGATGCATTCTCAAGGTGTCACACGCGCATATAATTACAGTAACTTTCACCATAAATTTTCAACATATATCATTTACAACCCTACTTCACAAAGGTACTGAAAATGTCTCTGTCAGAAGACATTTAAAGACTGAGTATAACCTTCTTTGAGTTGTTAGAAATGTAAAGTTACGTTAGCCAATTTAAATACAGTAGTGCTAGGCTTTAATATTTTCCAATTTTCAATATGTTTTTGTAACTGTACCCCAAAAAGAAAAGTGTCAAATATGAACAACTTCAGCAGGTGGATTATTCTAAAACCTGATGGAACCTTATACCAGGTGACCACTCTAACTCCAAACTCTGACTGCAGCTCCGGAGCGGTGTATTCTCTGCCCCCAGTTACTCTTCCTTCCTTCTTTTATTTCCTTCCCCACCCTAATAATGTTTACCGTAGGTAGTCATTGTCAAATACTGTAACCTTCCCCATGCATCCCATACCATGCCCATACACCTTAAAGCATTCTCATTACCATTTCCCCTCCCATATATGTTATTCTTTTAATGTACTGCTGATTGCAGCTTAGCACACTATTTCTTCGACATCTCCCCTTCTCACTCTGTTTACAGTGTACACTTGTGGGAACATCGTACTTTCACATATTCTTTATCATTCTAAATTCTTCTCTACTTTATTTCAGTGAACAGTTACTGATTACTGCACTCAGAAATGTTGTCCCACCTTTCTATTATCCTAATTTAATCTGTGCTCAATAGCTCTCTTACCTGGTAACCTATCTACTATTTACAGTGTACAAACAAGGAATCAGCAAGAATATTTTTGATAAAGTCAAAGCTGTTTGATTTAAACACTATCAACCACATAAACCATTTGAAAATGAATTTCACTGAAGATAATGTTGTTGCGAGTCACTAGCAGGATTTTGAAAACATATGTGAAGCTCATCTAGTAAAGTGCAGTAAAAAAAGAAGTTATGTACTCACCATAATGTTCCACCTGTGTTGCCATTTTCATTCGTTCCTCAACCAATGGGTTCGGATCCAACTCAGTTACTTTGTAAAGATTCTAGGATCCAAATTTTGAGCCCTTCCCTTACCCATAATGCCCCGACCACTACACCTCATATCTAGTTTGCTGCTATTGTATACATTATATACGTATAATACAATAATAATGCTATGACAGGAAAATTAATAGCTGAAAGATCAGGAGCTCAAACAAGAACTATGGTCCCTAACAACAGTTCCATTAGGGGTCTCTCAAAGAGAAGGACAAGAGGAAAGACGGTGGTGGTGGTGGTGGTGATGGGGGGGGGCAGTTGAGGAAGAATGAAAATGGACAACACAGATGGAACGTTACGGTGACTACATAACTTCTTTATCTGATGTTGTCATTTTCATTCATTCCAAAACCAATGGGACAAAGTCCCAAGTTACATTAACCTAGGCCAGCGTTCATGAAAGGATATTCTGGAGCACCGTGAAACTAAAGGCAGCTCTTTTCTTGGAATTATCTGATTTACAATGTGCAACAAAGGTATGAGTATCTGACCAAGAGGCAGCTGCGCAAATTTCATCAAGAGAGGCTCTAGACCAAAAAGCAGCTGAAGTAGACATTGACTTGGACAAATTTGCCTTCGATTTTCTAGGTAATGCAATACCTTTCAAAGAGTAGATGTAGTAAATGCAATTTGTTATCCATTTGTCCAAGGGAATCCTAGAGATTGGTCTACCAATTCTTAATTTAGAAAAGGAAACAAATAGCTGATCAGATTTTCTGAATGTTTTTGTTCTGTCCAGAAAAGATGCACTTGTCTATGTATATCAAGAAGATGAAGGGTATATTGTCCTTTATTTTCAAATTTAGGGAAGAAAACTGATAAATTGATGACCTGATTGATATTATTCTCAGAGGCAACTTTTGGTAAAAAAGAAGGAGTTTTGCATAAGGTAACGATCTTTGTGAAAAATCAAATACGGTGGTTTGCAAGATAGTGCTTGTAGTTCCAATATTCATCTCGCAGGGGTGACAGCTCCCAAAAATACAATTTGACAAGAAAGATATCCGAGATCCACCTTGGCGGATGGCTCAAAAGGGTAATATACTAAGGCTTGTAAAAACATAGTCAGCTCCCAAGGTGGAGTGGGGTCCTTTATTCGCACTCCAAGTAAGAAGGTACCCTAAGAAATTCTTTACACAATTTAGATGATATAAAGAGGAAGCAGTATCCCTTTTATGGTAGTTGGTGATGGCAGCCAATTGAACGTTAATGGCTGAGAAACTTGCTCTGTCCTGGAAAATTGAAGCAAGGAAGTCCAATACTGCTGGGATTGGAGATGTGAAGGGATCTAATTGTTTCTGTTGAGCCCAAATAGCGAATCTTTTCCATTTATGCTTGTATATTTTTCTAGTAGAAGCTTTATGGGAAGATATCAACATTTTTTGAAATGGAGAGTAAGGCCTGGAATATCTAGCCATCATCGGAAATGGAAAAACCATGCGGTCAATTTGACGGCTACAAGACCTGGGTGAATCTGTCCTGATGGATGAGATACGAGGTCTGGACTGGGATCTAGTATCCAAGGAGGGCATACTAGGTGAGACCAAAGGAACAGGAACCACACCTGTCAAAGCCAAAAGAGAGCAATGAGGATCATTCTGCTCGTCAGCTGTTGTGCTTTCTGAAGAAATTTGAGGATGAGGGGTAGGAGAGGATAAGCGTAAAGTAGACCAGAGGACCAAGCATGAACAAGAGCATCTCTCGGTGACTGTCCCTGAGGAGGAATCAGTGCAAAGAACCTGCTAAATTTGTTGTTGGAGGGGGTGTAAACAGGTTGCATCAAGGTTGTCCCTACTTGTGGAAGATAGTGTTTGCCTCCGATTGTTTGAGAGACCACTCGTGAGGCATGAGGAAGGTCCTGCTTAGCCTGTCTGCTAGAAAGTTGAACTTCCCCTGTATGCGCGTTACTAGGAAGGAGTTGGAAGAGCTCACCCACTGCCAAACCCTCAATGCTTCACGATAAATGGGTACGATCTGGTTTCCTCATATGTTGATATACCAGATTACTGAAATGTTGTCCATTTGTACTGCAATAGTCAAGAGGGAGAAAGCTTTGAAAGGCCTGCAACGGCTAGAAGCACCACTGTCAACTCTAGGACGCTGATATGCAGAATGGTCTCTTGTATTAACCACGTGCCTTGGACAGTCTGTCCCAAGAAATGCTCCCCACCCCAATTGGGAAGTGTCTGTGGTCAACGTGGTGCTGGGGGGAGGAAGTATAAATGGATTTCTTCAGAGTGGACCTATCAAAGAAAAGAATTTCTGCACACTTCATGCAATTTTATGGGATGACACAAGGGATAGTGATAAAAAAGACTACTACACTGCAAGAATCCATTGGAGAACTCTTATGCATAAGTGAGCTGTGGGAATCAAAGTTATAGTAGCAGCCACTGAACCGAATCTTGCTGGGGACGTAGGAATGGAAAGGACCTGGCCTGATGTGTATTCTCAATGTAAGACTTCTCTTTTGAGGCAAAAAAGCTAGATAATGGGCCCCTATAAAATCTATCACTTGAACTCACTGTAAATGAGATTTGTGCATGTTGGTGGTGATTCCTAGTGCACATGCTAAGTGGAGCAGGTAATCTGGATTGTAATAGTAGATGCCTAGTTGGTGCAGTCAGGAGCCAGTTGTCTAAATGGGGAACACTTAGAATTCAAGCAGTCTCAGATGAGATGCTATCACTGCCATACATTTGGTGAACACCCTGTGGGGCTGTGGTGAAAATAAGGGCAGGACTCTGAACTGGTAATGACCGACTTCCAGCCGGAAGTGGAAATACCTTCATGTGCATCTGTTCATTTTGATGTGATAGCACGCATCTTGAAAGTTGATTGAACACATCCTGTCTTCCTTCTGAAAAAGAGTTAGAATGGACTAGACTGTGACCATCCGGAATTTGGAGTTTAGGTACGTTAGGTCCAGAATTGGCCTCAAGTCCACTGCCTTTTTTGGCACTAAAAAGATCCTTGAGCAAATTTTGGATCCGGTTTGGTCCAGTGAGACCTCCTGGATGACTCTCTTGTCTACCAACTTTGCAATTTCTTCAGCTGCTAGCTCCCTCTGATTGGGTTGAATACTGAGGAGAATTTTCTTTCGCTTCACTGGAATTTGCACAAAAGAGAATGAAATATCCTCCGGATATGATCTTCTGCACCCAAAATTTGTTTATGATGGCTAGCCATGCGTCTTGGTGCAAGAATTAGCTCCCCGTCTGCCTCCAAAAAGGGATAGTCGGGTAACCTTTCAGGAGCACTGGAAGGACCTGTCAAAGGAAGAATCTCAAAATGTATACCAAACAAAAGAAAAGCAGCAATCAAAACCACGCAGCCAGTGACCACACAAGGCAGTAAATAGAACTGTTTATTCTCTCTGACGTCTCGACACAACTGCCTTCAAGTAGTATGATACATTTACAAACACCTGCCCCTTATATAATAAACATAATTAAACCCTTGATAATTCAATTAAAAAACAACTGAAGTCACAGTTAAAGTAAAACCCGCCAAATGAGTTCCACATTCCCTTAGGAATCATATCATCAAATTTCAGTATATACAAGGATTCTTTATATAAGATCCTTGATTCTGTGGATCCCCTCTGCCGTGCGAGTGTCTACCATTATAATTGTTTCCCCCGACCTCTGCGGGAAAATTCTGTGTGTGACTCCTGGAAAGGACCTTGAGACTTCTTGAACCACATTTTCTTACCACAATGCTGTTTCCTAGAAAAGGGTCTCTGCGGGATAGAAAAGCGAATTGCAATGGCAGACAAGGTCTTTCAATCATGTTCACTCTGGGACAGCATCTCTTTCACTGTTGGACCAAACAATGACGATTCATTAATGGCAGCATTGAAGAATGATGCCATGAAAGGTTCTGAGAAGTCACATAACCACATCCAGGCATGTCTCCTTAACACTATGCCTGAACCGGCTGCCCTTGAGATACCCTCTGCAGCATGCGAGATTAACCCCATGGACACAAATGGGATGGAATGTAGGGCAGCCATTCTCAAGAAAAGGTTTTCTGTTCTTCTGCAGATGTGGGCCATGAGGCAGAATTCGAGAGTTCCTTTACTAAGTCCCTCTGTAATCTGGTGAAGTGTGCCAGGTAATTCAGTGATCGCAATAAGAAAGTCGCTGATGCATAGTCCCGCTTCCCAAACCTGTCTAAAGCTCTAGACTCCCTATTACAGGGACAGACAGTGGAGATCTATTCTGCTAGCTCCTTCTTTGTGGCTGCTGCAACAACTATGGCATCTACAGGAATTCCGTTCGTCCAGTGCTATCTCTCAGGCCACTAAGAATTGTATTTGGTCGTTCTGGAATAGGTTCTACAGAGTCTGGTTCCTTCCATGGCCTGTGGGAGATAAGACCTATAAGCTCATCTGCATGGGGGGGGGGGGGCAAGCTGTAGATGGGCCAGTACTGAAGGCTTCCAAAAACACAGATTCTTCCTGGTAAGGGTTTTGGGCAGACCATCCACCTTTCTGGTGAAGGATTTCTAGGATATCTTCAAATGAGACATCTTCTGGTGGATATCTAGGGGACCATTTTCACTCATCGAAGTTGGTGTCTTCTGTGAGGGATTCATGAGGGGAATCTAACTGCCTCCTCTTGCACATTCTCTTAAGAGGAACCTCCTCAATGGGATGTTCCAGGGAGGTAACGAAAGAGACAGGGAGTTCCACAGGTGGAATTGTTTGGAAGCTCTTCTGGGATGGCTGTTCCTGAGGCGGACAGCGTGAAGGCTTAGACATAAGATCCACAGTAGTAGTAGGATACGGATCTGAGGACGGGAGTCGTCGCTTTGCTCGGCTGAAAGAAAAACCTCTCCACCACCTCAAAGGCAGAGGGACCTGGAGAGACCAAGGACAATCCCTCTGGAGCCAAAACTCTTGGTGCAAAAAACCCCCGAATCTCACCGATACCTTTGTCCAAAGTCAACATCTCAGACCTGATGCCAACCCTTTGGCTCTGACAGCTGTCATGCTCCAACAGCATCGGTGCCAAACAGTTCAGGGAGTTAGTTGGAATCAAAGTATGAAAAAACCTTATCTAATGTGGTTTTATTAAAAAAAATAAAATAAAAAAAGCGATCTACATTTACTAATTTGATTGGATTTCATGATCCACTAACAGAAGCTTTAGATATGGTTATGTCAGTTGTGGTGGTGTACTCAGATCTATCAAATGCTTTCAATAGTAGTCCTCATTCTGTAATAGTAGAAGCCATGTTTAAGTACAAGATTAATCTATTCTTGATCTGCTGGTTGGCTAATTGGCTCCATGGTAGAATTGAGAGAGTTAGGTTAGGAAATTTACATCAAGTTGGCTTTTGGTGAATAAAGGTGTTCTCCAGGATTCGGTACTCAGATCAAGATGGTTTAACTTGTTTTTTTCTTTCATACCCAAGACATCTAAAGTCTGGATGGCCAAGTATGTGGATGATATTAAATTAGGTTATATTATCTATGCTGCTAAAGATGCTGATTAGTTTAGCTATTATTTTTACTTGGTGGTTAAATGGCTACATCAAACTGGATTAAAAATCAATAAGGACAAATGTGCTGTTTTACATAAAGGAAAATTATGTTAACCTATTATTATTATAATTACAATTATTAAGTTATGTTGGTTGGGATATTTTGCAGACACCCTAATGGTTATGGATATCAGCTCGGTACTACAACCCTGTGTTTCTAAAGGTTAGCCAAATATTCTACTTATGCTGTGCTGATGATGCTATATGAAAGCTAAAACATGCATGCCCACAGCTAGTGAGGTTTGGCTTTATTAGCCTGAATTTGTCCATAAACAGACTTAAGATAAAAGTCATGGACATTCAGAACTGCCATATAGCTGAAACATCTGAAGTCCTTTAAGGGTCATTTGCATATATCCCACGCTGCCTCCAATACAAAAGGTTTAAGGAACCACACAGGGGAAATTCTACCCTTGCTATATCTTTCTTTTGATTTTTTACTGATTGTTTTTTCTGTCTGACCTTTTTACTCATTGTTTATGATTATGATCTAAAAATACTGTAATACCCAAGTTAGAATAGCGTGTAACTTGCATCATTGGTAACCATAAAAATACTTATATGTTCTAAAAAGTTCTACTTAACATTTGACACTTCATCACTCTAGCCAGCCATCATACCCCATCATTATATCCTATTAAACTCAAATAACACTCTCAATATATCTACAAAAGCCTGTTTTTTTCTTTGTAGTACCCTTTAAAAGGTACTTTTTAACAGCTTCTGTCTCTCTGATTCATAAATTAAGGCCTGCATCCTTATCCTGTTCACTCTGATCTCAAATCTTCAGGTCCTCAGCCATAAAGCCAAAATTACAGCCCAGCCAACTTCCATTCAAGGGAAGGGCATTCACTGGTGACATTCCCTAAAGGGGAGGCGTGGTCTAAAGAGGGGAACTGACCTCAGTCAGATTTATTTCTCTGCACCATGACGCCAGGGTCTTTGTCCCTCCATTTTGTTTTAAATCATCTCACCTTTCTTCTCTTGACTTAACCCCTAATATCATCACCTCATACATAGTACACATTCATTCTTTCCACTCCTTTGCTTCTAAGCCTCATTCATCTTGACTTTTCTTTCTTTCTTACTTTACATCACACACAAACACACACAGAAATATAATTGCACTCCAATTTATGGACAATTTCACCTCTTTCTTACATCTGCTTATGGAACTGAATTTACTTCCCTGCATATTTTCAATGAATCAAATATTAAGCTGCTTGACAATAGCTATCAACTATAACTATTCAATGCACAAATTTTACTTTATTCTCTTCTGTAAACAGATCTGTAATTTAATGCCCTCTGAGTCTGTAAATATGTATGCTCCTGAATGGTTCAATATATTTTTATTCTGTATCACACTGCAATAAGGAATGTATTTCATTGGCTCACTGTATTACTGCTTTGCACCACAGTACATTTCTTCACCGGCAATGCATTTATACCTTGTATTACAGTGTAGTTCTTTTCTATGCCACCATTTTAATTTTTGTGTACCACATTGTTTATTCATAATGGTATGTGGCTGAAAAGGACCCAAAATCAGTTCAATTACCCAGCTAACAAATCTAAAAACAAAACAAATAACCTTGACATTGTTCAAAGCTCACAGCTGTATTATAAGTTTCCAGTTTAAACAGAGGAATACACCAAAGCAATAATATTAACTCTGAACAATGAAAATTTCTACAAATGTAACGACTTTTGCTATTTCTGCCCGACTTTTGAAACACAATATTAAAAACCATTTCCCATGAACAAAACTGTTAAAACTGTTATGATGTGCTTTAAAGAGCTGAGCTAGCCTGGAAATTGTCTCCCCACAGGGTCACCAGTAATTTTTTGGCCAGATCTTCAATATTTTTTACATGTCCCCTGGTAATCAATCACAATTTTAGTAAATGAATGCTCTAACCCCTACAGCTGCAGACATGTACACCTTCTTTCCAAATTTATCAAGCAGTCTATTTTGTAGATGGTTCCATGGCATACAGTGATAAACCCTGAACTAATGATCCATGTGCCGAAGCAGCCTTCACAGCGAGTTGAGAGCCAGCAGCTGATATCTGCTTACCTGTCTCGAGGGAAAGATGTAACCTGGTCCACTGCTGTACTGACATGCTGCAAAGGCAGGAGACAGTTCTGCAACATGATGGACTGGGATGTGTGCATTAGTTCATCTAGCAGGCCTACAGTACAGCTGTTGGATTTTGGCACATCTGTAGGATACAGTGCAGGTGTCACTGGGCTGGTACTGTGGGGTCCACCTAGGTGCTATGTACAATAGGGTTACAGGGGATGGGGAGTAAGATGAATCAGAAATACCACACCCCCATGTCTACATGCACAATGAACCCTGGGTGATGTGGCGTATGATGTTTGATAAGTTATGTTACAAACAGCAAGCTATGCAGTACAGTAAAGAGCCAGAATTAAAAGGAAAGATGAATGTAATTATTTTGGTTGTGATACTTGTCCTGTCTGGCAGCTCTCTGCACATAACAGGCTGAAAGATGATTACCATCACAGTAGAGCTAGAGTGGATTTTGGGTACAAATCCTTAGTCTGTTGTAGGAAACATGATGATGGGCTATACTGCATTAACACTGCCCAGGTAAACTTCTACACATGATTTAATATTTTTGTTCTCAAATTGTTATGCAGATCAAGTGTCTGTAAACATCTGCAAATCTGGTTGTTTTGTAAGAAATGTTAATTACATGCAACAGCAGTAAATGTTTTAATACGTTCATACTAAGCTCACAGATGAAGGGATATTCAAGAAGCTTAATCATAACTTGGAATCAAGACTATACTAGTTACCCGAAGTAACCCAAAATTCCTCTGTGTGTGTTAGATGAGTTGAAGTACAACTTCAAGCAAGATATAATGAGATCTAAACTCAAGAATCCTGGTTTTCAGAACCAATACTAAACTCCTGCACTACAAAGCCTCAAATAAGAGTTTCTGAGAAAGTACATCTGAGATGTAAATACAGGCTAAATACAACTTCATAAGATGTTAACTTCTTTACTGTAAATTTTCTTTGTGGAATACAATGCTTGAGGAATAGTGTAATATGTTACAGTGGTATACGCTGCTGCTAAATCTTAAGTGTACAGTACAGATCGGGGGGAATGTAATTATGGACTGAGGTAACAGATCGTAACAGTAGAATAATAATGAAGCTGAGGGAGTTACCATTTTCCAGGAGTATTTAGCCATTGCTGTGTCTACTGATAAGGCAGGACTACTGTGCTGAATGGTCACAAACATCTGTAATGGACTTGCTTTGTGCTGAAAGAGTTAACAGAAACATCTCTCTCATTTAAGTTCATAGAACTTCTGAGTGCTCACGTGTGTACTGCATAACAAAAAGATGGGGTTGATGGGTATTGAGGGGTTCAGGATATCACAGGATCACTGAAGTGTGGGCAAACTTGCCAGCAGAATGTATCCAAGCTGGACTGCCTAAGCAGGACTGACCAGTACATGAGAGATGTCAGACAACATGTATTATGACATTACTAGAAAAGTCAACATGATGCAACACTCTGAGGAAGCTGAACAGCACAATTTCCCTAAAAGAAGAAAAAGCCAAATCATGCAGCAGTTGGGTGTGGCACGATTATTTTAAGGAGAAAATCCATGTTCCCCCTCTCTGGAAAAAGTCACACATTATCCCTCTGCAATTCAACAGACATTAATAACTTTAGACCTATAGCGATCTTATCTCCCCCTGGCAAAATGCTTGAAAGATTTATTCAAAAGCATGTGCTAGACTATCTTTTGCAGGAAGAACTCCTATCTCCTACACAACATGGTTTCCATCCTTCCAATAGTACTGCCACTATCCTTCTAACCTATACAGAAACTGTCAAAAAATCTAGAGATAACAGTAAGCTAGTCTCTACCTTATTTCTAGACTTGTCTAAAGCCTTCGACACAGTTTGTCACAGCAAACTTCTACTTCAAATGTCCTCACTAGGTTTCTCTCAGCTCACCCTTCTGTTGTTCAAAAGTTACCTGTCCAATAGGTATCCATCAGTAAAATGCCAATTCATGCTCTATTCTTACCTCCCAGTCACCCCCAGTGTACCCCTCTTCTTTAACATTTTCACCAACACCCTCTATACTGCCACACAATAGGCAACACTAATACAATACACAGATGATTCCACTCTCATTTGCACATTTGACAACATGGTACACCTCAAACATTGCTCAGGAAGCTTCAACAGACACTGAAACAAGGCTTCATAACTTACAACTCATGTTCAACCCAAAAAAAGACAAAACTACCACTTTTTCCACCCAAATCCCTCGCTCATGAAAAAACAAAATTTAAAGTCCTATTTCTTGATAATACAGCCACTGAAGTCAATTCTCATAGCAAACTAATAGGTGTAATAGGGGACGATAATCTTACATTCAACCTGCATATACAAAATTGCGTAAGAAAATCATCAAACTATGGATGCTTTACAGAGCCCTACACTTTCTCACTGACAACTAAAACTACACTTGCCGCCACTTATCTCCTCCCTACTCTTCTTTATGGTGCTCTCATCCTTACTAACCTTGAACAATGCTATAACAATGTTGCGACAATTGCAGTACATACCCCTTTCAGAACCCACCACTATATAGCACTGAAAACCTTAAATTGGTTAGAACTGCTATAAAAAACGCATTTGTGCAGTTTTTGCACTTGTATTCCGCTCAGCAAGTGTCTTCCATGAGTTCTGCAGAGTCTACAGCAGCAGAGAGACAAAGAGAGACTTTGGAGTGATTAAGCATCATTTTTCTGCTTTTCTTGCTGTCTTAACTAATTCTGCCTAAAATGCCAGTTTTTTTAGCGAATGTGTGATTTAAAAAGTTTGTTACTGCTACATATTGTACTTATTTTCTGCCTGCACATGAATTAGGAAAAAGGAAAATTAGGAAAAAAGAATCCATTTTTATTATTAAATATAATGCATTACAGCCTAATGGATTAAATAAGGAGTGTAACTGGCAAAGTTTTAGTTAAAGAATGTTCTAGCTTTAAGAAAAAAATGTTTTCATCATTTTTAAATTAACTGAATGACATAATTGAGTAAGTGAATTATATTGTGTATATAAAGGAAGGATTTGGTGAACATGTTTTACTCTATAAAGGCTGATTTCGGCTGAGGCGCTAAGAGATTTTATGGTGATATTTGCTGTCAATAGTGGAATAAACAACATATTGTGAATTTAAAAAAGATATACTTGTTTCCTGACTTTCTGAACTAGTATAGTCCATTTTTCAGGTTATTGCTGAATCCAGACCTGTGTTACAAGTTTCTGTGCTGCCCATACCTTACTTGGAAAGAAGGAAGTTTCTCTGTTCACCTGTGAGAGAGGGGACTTTGAGCAGCCTATCTGTCCCTGGAGGAGTGGTTTCAGCCTAGAAGTTAGTAGTTTACTGGCCATTGTGGGATAATTTTGATTGTATCTGCTCTATTTTCTGAAAAAAAAAATACTTTTTCCCGCCTTTCTGAACTAGTATAGTGCAGTTTTCAGGTTATTGCTGAATCCAGGGCTGTTACAAGTTTCTGTGTTGGCCATACCTTACTTGGATAGAAGGAAGTTTCTCTGTTCACCTGTGAGAGAGGGGAGCTTTGAGCAGCCTATCTGTCCTTGGAGGAGTGGTTTCAGCCCAGAAGTTAGTAGTTTATCGGCCATTTTGGGCTAATTTCTCTCTCTTTCACTTCCCTGCTATAAAAAACGCATTTGCGCGGTTTTGCGCACCGGGCAGTGCCGGTTAGCTAGAGTTACCCAACTATTCTCGGCTCCACAAAGTCTACTCTTCAATTTTTCCCTTGGAACTAGACAAACCTTCAACTTTAGCACTCAAACCATTCATTTCACAGTCAAGCACTTGCTTAAAATTCATAGCAAGCACTAATTAACCCAAGCACTAGACCCCCTATTACTGTCCAGAAAGACAAGGCTCTCTATTCGTCCTCACCAGCCAATAAGAAAAACAGCTTACTCTACCTATTCAGGCATGTCCAAAGGGCAGTTTCCGGTGTACTCTCCAGTCCAACTGGTGAATCTGGGCATTTTGAGGCAATGTTACAACTGCCTCATGTACACAGACAACCCTCTCCTCCTACCACCAAACACTAATATATGCGAGAGATGCAATTATACAGCCAAACTGGAGGTAAAGCTCTCTCAACCCAAGACTGGAACAGACAGTCAAGAGGAGAAGGGTAATACTTGCAACACACCACCAATCTCACATAGACCTAATAAATCAACACCGGCAAATAACACACACAAATACATGAAAACATACTCGGAGGTTCTAAATAAAAATCTGCAAAAACAACACAGAACTCCAAAGCAGACATCCAAGCAACCTCCACACCCCATCACCAACCATGAAACACATACTTCACATAATCAGTGTGCCACACAATCACGGCCCTTAAGGCAAAATAACATAACCAACAGACTAGTAATAGGCGACTCTATAGTCAGGCACACTGATGTCCTACTAACTAGGCTGGAGAAGGAGAAGGTTACAGTTAGCTGCCTGTCGGGCACCAGGATCCGCCACATAACAAAAGCATTCACGTCACTCCAGAACAAGTACAAATACGACTTTGTCATTGTCCATGTTGGTGTGAATGACCTCAGACATACCTCCCTGGACTACATGAAAAGAGACATAGAAGAGCTCTCTGATCATGTAGCCCAGGCCGGTATGACCCTGACCCTGAGTAGCATCCTGCCCTCACCAGGAATGATGTCACAGTATAAATAAAAAATTATCAATTTCAACAAATGGCTAAGCTTCTGGTGTCATTCAAAGGGGATCCAGTATCTGTCCACCTGGGATAACATGCGCGACAAGCCACATTGCTTGGCAAGACATGGCTTGCACCAGTCACCCTTAGGCTTTCAAATACTGGCCAAGGCTCTTGCAGCCCCCATAGTGCCTTTTTTTAGGAAAGGCTCAAAAGACAACCCCACCACCATAAATAGCACAAGTAACCAAAAACTGAGGGTAATGCTACTCAACACCAGAAGTCTAAACCTCAAAATGCACACACTCGAGGCACTCCTAAGTATGGAGAACATCGACATCTGTGCAGTAACAGAAACCTGGTTTAAGGCTCCTGAGAGCACCCCAGCACTACTAGGTTATAACTCATGCCATATCTTTCAGCCACAGATCCAGGACCAAAACACAAAAGGTGGGGGTGCATCCATATTCATCAAGGATGCCCAAACCTCCTGGTTAGTGGCGCAGCACAATGCATCAGAGATCATCCATGTGCAACTAACAACGGGCAAAACTGCAATCCAAATTGTAGCTTGCTACAGATCACCCACCATGACCCAGGACCCCCATTCTGCATTTCTGGAGACACTGGGAAATATGAAGGTCCTGCCAAACACCCTAATACTGGGTGATTTCAATTACCTAAACCGGGAGAACTACTCAAGTACTAAATCCCTTGCCCAACGCTTCCTAGAATTTATAAACTCGAATGCCCTGGATCAACTGGTCACCACCCCCACCAGAGGGAACATATTGGACCTGGTCACCACCAACATGGGCGACCGGTGTTTCACACTGGAGGTCAACCCCTCGCTGGTTAGATCAGACCATAGACTAATCACTCTGGATATCTACATTCCACCCCCACCCCAATCAAGGAAACCACTGTGAAAAACTATTCAAAAGCAAACTTCACGTTACTTAAGACCGAGGTGGAAAGGTTCACAGCCCCCATGCTAAAGAACAATGCTGTCCAAGCTGCTGAAACCTTTACAAAGACACTCTATGAGCATCTGCAGGAATGCATGGATCGTGCTATCCCAACTAAAACCAAGACTCACTCCTCCAAGAAAAGGAAACCAAGACTGGTGTACCACTGCCATACACAAGCTATACAACAGAAGGAGGAAACTAGTACAGAAAAGAGTAAAATCCCAAGAATAAAGACATCCCTGATCAGTATCAGCAAGAAACTACAATCCCTTACTAAATCATCCATGGCTAGTTTCAAAAGAAAAACTGCCAATGACTCCAAAGATAACCACAAAGCGTTCTTTAGCTATGTCAAGAACCTAAGTGGAAACTCTTAGATCTGCTCCGAGTTAGTGCAGAATGGCACAAAATACACTGAACCAACTGATATTGCCAACATTCTGGCAGACAGGTTTAGTGCAAACTTCACCCCCTAAAGGGCCCATAACCATACCAGAAGAATGTAGGGCCCCGTCAATCACCGACACACAGGTTAAAACAGCCTTATCCAAAGCCAAAAACACAGCTTCAATGGAACCGGACGGTGTCCCAGGCTGTGTCTTACAAGAGCTCCAAAATGAACTAACCCCTCACCTAAACACACTGTTCAAACTCAGCCTCTCTACAGGCTACATACTCACAGAGTGGCACACAACAACAGTTATCCCACACCACAAAGGTGGAGCCACAACGGACCCTGGGAACTATCGCCCTATAAGCCTGACTAGCCTGGTCTGCAAGGCTATGGAGTGCATCATCATGGAACTCATTAACAGAGACATTGGGAACCTCCAAACCTTGGACCCTACCCAGTTTGGCTTTAAGGGCAGATCATGCCTCCTAAACCTGGTGGACTTCTTTGAGACAGTTACCAAGGCATAAGACGAGGGAAAGGAAGTCCACACAGCCTACCTAGACCTCTCAAAGGCTTTTGACACCATTCCCCATTCTAGCATTATAGTCAAGCTCACCAGCTTGAACATAAACCCTTACGTCATGAGATGGGTTGCCAACTGGCTCATGGATAGAACCCACATGGTGAGAGTTACAGGCTCTACATCCGACTCTAAACCAGTTACAAGTGGCGTCCCCCAGGGCTCAGTCCTAGGACCCCTCCTGTTCGGTATATACTTCTCAGAGGTACAGGCAAGCATAGGAGGACTATGACTGACCAAGTTCGCAGACGACTGCAAACTAGGGGCCGTAACTGATTCTCCGGCTGATACAGACACCCTCCAGAAGGGTCTCACTGAGACGGATATCTGGTGTCAAAATCATGGCCTCAAGCTAAATGCCAAAAAGTGCATAGTCATCTCCTTTGGAAAAAATAATGTACCCGCAAACTACCACAAAGATGGTATACCACTAAATACAGAAAATGTAATAAGGGATCTGGGGACCCAAGTAGATAGTAATCTCTCCTTTGATAGTCATATTACCAAGATGGTTAGAAAATCCTTCTATGTGACCCACCTAATCACAAAAGGGTTCGCATCTAGAACAAAAGAGGTTACTGTGCCTCTCTACTCATCACTCATTAGACCCATCATAGAATACAAAGCCCCATTTGGGATGTATCTTACAAGGCTCCTGCAACAGCTGGAAAGACCACAAAAGTACCTCGTCAAGAGGATTACTGGCCTCAAACAGATGCCCTATGCAGCCCGACTCAAGAAACCCCAGCTGTACTCGGTTGCATACCGCTTACTCAGAGGTGATCTCTGCCTAACGTACAAGGCCATGTCCAAACCCAAAATTGATGGACATGCTCCACCAAAAAAAAAAAACAAATCCCGGCGAGCCACACGCTCTA
Organism: Protopterus annectens; assembly: GCF_019279795.1. Taxonomy (NCBI): domain Eukaryota; kingdom Metazoa; phylum Chordata; order Ceratodontiformes; family Protopteridae; genus Protopterus; species Protopterus annectens. The sequence goes on from NC_056725.1 coordinate 1,862,201,746, forward strand.
GAGATATAAACCTCACCACAACGATAAATAGGACATGCTGGAGGGATAGATTCCTGTCCCAGAGACTCCCCATGCTTTGGAACAGGATTCCAATATACATCAAGCAGAGCCCCTCACCAACACTCTTCAAGAGAAACCTTGACGGGTGGATGGGAAACAGAAAATTTACCACAGGGATCAGTGCAGTGGCTCTGCTGGACAGTGGCGCAGGGAACTAATGGCTCTGCTGGACAGAGGCACAGGGAACTAATCTAAGGAGGTGGCGAAAGCCAACACATTCTGGCTAGGCTTATAAATGCCCTTGGGCAGATAGCCTAGTACTTACCTATGAACCGCCACATCAACTAACAAACAGCTTCTTACACCTATAAAATTATCGAGCATCCATCTGCCTGTCCAGCACTAAAAAAAACAAACAAAAAAAAAAACATTCTACACAATTAAGTTCTCTGCTGGTCACTGCCATCCAGTGACCAAAAACTCCTCTCTGTCTACAAACCTAGTAAACCTGCTGGGCACTGTCTGTACTCGTACAAGGTTGCTAAGGCCTGGAATCCCTTACCTGTAGCCATCAGGTCTATACCTTCTCTCTCATCTTTCAAAACCACTCTGAAAGACTTCCTAGCTAAAATCTGGCTCTGTTCTTGCGCAAACCCAGGATAAACTATACCCCTAAATGTGAGCAAGTACTCTCATTCTCATTCCTTATGCCTCCTTACGCTCCTTTCTTCACTTACGTCCTTACTACTTTCAAATTCTCTTCCCTGACTTTCTCTCTAAATATAGTACAAGCCTGTTTTTCCCTCACTTCATATTGCAGTTCCTATTTTTGTTAGACTAACATACCTTTAATTTCTCTACAAACTAATGTTTCTGTAAATATTAAATGATTGTCATGTAGCTTACACAGATTCTTAACTGCCATGTAGCTTAATTCTTAACCAACGTTTTATGACTAATTTGTTGTAATTATTTAAACAGCAGATGTTTTTGCTTTATTTTTGAAGAGTGTAAAATTATTGTTTTTAAAATGTTTTGCAATAATTTGGAGCTTGTTTTCCCCAGGCCTTGCTGAAAATGGGCCTCTACCCATTAGGACTTTTCTGGTAATCAAATGTCAATAAAGCAAACAACTAAAATGTACTCAAGGATGAGTAAAAATTTGTGTTAAGGCTGAAATAAACTTTATCATACCTTATATTAACAGAAAATAAGGAGTGTTTTAAATCAATGTATCCAGCTCCCCATATCTTTTTAGAGGATGCTGGATCATTACTCATATAAAAATATAGAAAAATGAGAGATACCATCACCAAATTGGCAAAGTACTTGAAATATACTCACAATTCAACACTGTTGGACAGCATAAGAATAGGACTACAAATTTTTATTTTTAAACAAATAACTTGCTTGACTCAGCCTCATACAAGTTTAGAAGACCTGTTAGGCCTTTACGTAGATCAGCCCTGACTAGTTTCTGCAGTTCAGTCAGAAATGCTTAAGATACACCTTTTGTGTGAAATTCTTCATGCATGGTTTCAAGAGTTTGAACCCTGTCACCGGTGTAATGGTACTGTAATAATTCAGCTTCACAAACTCACGCATGCAAAGAAAGAACAGCTGTATTGCACACAGCTCTGTACATAACTTTACTGCTTCTTCACCATGCTTTGCAAGGTGAAATGCGGCTCATAAGCTGGAATTAACACCAAATGTTATATCATACAGTATGTTAACATTTTAAGAGATAAGGGCACAAAAAAACACTCAGTGGTCTTTTATGTTATTTTTAAAACCAACTACATGCATTGAAGAGCATTAATAACAGTTTACTTTTTTTTCTCTATATCTTGTATGTACACTTGTACCTGCTGACTCAAGCCACTACCTTAATTGTCCATTTGCTCCACACTGAGATGGAAGCTCTGGGGCCCATTCAATCCCCATTGGGGGGAAATAGCTACTTCACCTACTTGACAAAAGCTAGCAGTGGGCAGTTTCTATATTTCTTGATGCTATTACTCAACATGGCAGCCAACAATGTCTCTTCATGACAGCATCACAATGCACCTTGCAAAGGCTTGGTTGTCACATCAATTAGCAATCTGCTTCAGGACAACAAGCCTTGTGTGTCCACCTTGGTGGTGCAAATCCAATGACCAGGCTCTACCAATCCCCCCTGGTGGGATGGCCGGCTCTCCCACCACCCCAACCACACTCTTCTAGCATCCAAGCTGTCAGTCAAACTCAGGGCTTTATCTCTGTGTGACAAAGTCAGGGGACTAGTAGTTTAATTTTAACAAGTCCCACCCTGAAAATTACAGAAAGAATCCATATAACTACATGGGTAGAAAATATTTTCCATACATTTTAAATTAGAATTTCTTTATTTATTTATTAATCCACCTGCAGCATGTCTTTGGGATGTGTGAGGAAACCCACATGACAACAGGAAGGACATGCAGACTCCGCAGAGAAGGCACCCCAGCCCAAGAACTGAACTGGAGAAACTCTTGCTGTGATGTGGCAACTCTAACCACTCCACCGCCGTGGCCGCCCCAACATATATACATGAACAAACTTAAAAATACATATTAACTGCAGAGCATTTACATACAATGATCGATGCAGGATTTCCTTAATGTTTTGAGTTAGGTAGCTATAGAAAACAACTGTGAAAAAATGGACACTGACTAAGGTATAGTAGAGGAGTTAAGATGATTGAATATTTATTGCATGGGAAGGAAGAAGTAGGATGAGAGTAAGTGGGGTACATACAGAGTCCAGAGAGAAAGAATATAGGTTATACTATGAAGGAAATAATAAGTGAGAAGTATTGGGATTGCATCAGATAGAGAGAAAGAGAAAATTTACTGAGGAAGTACTAAAGGAGTAAATATGAAATCTACAGTGCAGGAGAGATGGTAATCTGCCAGGTGGTAGACAGGCGCATAGCCAAGAGTTATTCAGGTGAGTCTTGAGTAGTATTTTGAACTATGAGGGGTTAGAAGTGCTAAGGATGTGCTGAGGGTCGGATTCCAAGTCCTAGAGATTTGACTGCAGTAGAGACATTCTCAGGAACTGTAATTAGCTTTTGCGACTTCTAACAGAAATTTGTCAGAAGATCTCAAGTATTTTTTATTAGACTGAGGCTGAAGTAGATTTTGGAATCCTGGACGTTTGTTAGGTTGGTATACTGTAATATGGGCCATTGTAAGTTGACAATGTTAGGAGGTTGGGTAACTCTAGCTGGTTTAGCTGATGTACAGCAATACTGTGATGGGAATTAGTTGCAAATCTGGCGATCTTGCTGTAACAAGCGTCTAGTTTTGATAGGTCTGTTTTCTTCAAGTTGAAGACAGGAGAGGTGTAAGGTAGAGACTAGGTCAGTCCTGGCAATAGACTTGCGGGGTTGGTAAGGTAGGGTTTGATTCTGTATAGAGAACCTAGTTTTATATGAACTTTTTTATGATTAGGGACAGGTGTTTATCGAATTTCATGCTATTATGAATTTTGGGAGTTGTCAGAAGTTTATTGGATAGTAAATTATTCATGAGTTGGGAATAGATACGTTTTTCTAAAATTTTCAATAGAGGAGATAAAATAGCAATTGGCCTGTAATTAGAAAGGTCTGTAGAGGACCCACCTTTATGTAGTGGTATGATACATGGTATTTTCCAGATTTTGGGAATATGATGTTCTATTATGGGGCGACTGATCAAAATAGAGAATGGATAAGAGATGGTATCATCAGCTAATTTAAGGTATTCAGAGGGTAAATTATTAGCGGCAAGGGTTGTGGGTTTAAGGTGATTGAGCAATTTTTTTTATGGTACTGGTTTGTACGGGCTGAAAGGAGAAGGCATTGGTTGTTTTCTTTGGGAATGGTTAGAGGAGCATTATGCTTAAAGGTTAGAGATAGTATGAAATTAGTAAAATAGGTATTAAACTGAGTAACTATACTGCCCATAGTGTTTGCGGTGGTAGGAGTTGGGGTCAAAGATTGACCAGCTTGTAGTAGTTATTTTATAGAAACCCATAATTTTTGGGGATTGTTTTCATACTTTTGTTGGGTTGTAATGTAATAGGATTTTTTTGTCATTCTTGACCAGTTTCTTGGCATTATTTCTTAGATGCCAATAACATTCTAGGGTAGCTTGTTTTTTGTTAGATTGGTATTGTACCCAAGTTTTGTCTCTGGTTTTAAGTAACTGCTTGGTTTCTTTTGTTACCCAGGGAGTGTAATTTGACTTTACTCTTAATAGTTCTAGGAGCTTGGTTGTTCAATATGTCTAGGAATGTACTATTAAAGAATGATACAGCAGCATCTAGGGGAAGTAAGGTTGGTGGGGTCCAGTCACAATGCTGGACAGTGGATAAAAATGTTTCAGGTGAAATTTTTTTTCTATTGCGTGTTTGTCTATATGTAGTATTTTTGGAGTAGTTTAGCTGTTGTCTGGGCAAGTAAGTTGGTAGGTGGTTATTAATGCTATCTGGGAGACAACCAGACTGGCAAGCAAGTCAGGGTTTATTGGTTAATATCCAGTCCGGTATTGACTGTCGATTGGTGTTTTTGTCGACTCTAGCTGGAGATTGTATTAACTTAGAGAATCAATACAAGTTAATGAAATTTGTAGGATTATCTGAGGTACAAGTTAGCCAGTCCATATTAAAGTCCCATATTATTATGGTTTCCTGAGGAAATGTTAATGATGACCAGTAGAGGAAGTGCTCAATTATGGTGGGGTTGTTTCCAGGGGGATGTAAACTGCTATAATATTTATGTACTTGTTGAAATTTATTTCAAGTTGGCTACATAGTATCAATGAGTTGTCGGGGTTTTGGTTCAAGGCACTTAAGTTTGTGTGCATTTTTATAAATAAAAGCTATTCCTCCGTTGTATTTGTTTGGTATGTCGATGCTGTAGCCTGTGACTAGGATTTCATTGTCACTTATCCCAGGTATACCAGGAGTGTAGAGTGAGAGAAAAGTGTGAAATTCAAGTATTTTAATTGCTAGTCTCCTGACATTTATGCTAAGTAGTAGAAGGTTGGATTCCTTATGGGATATATTTGTAGTAATATGTGTATGTGATGAGGTTGGTGTGTAAGGTTCCTTTTGAGTAGTTTTAGAGCCAATATTTGGGTGGATATTGCCAAGTTTAAGTTAAGATGTCATGTTCACAAGAGTTTTATTTGTCGAAACTGAGAAACATGTGAGGTGCACTGTTCAGAGGAAGGAGAGTATAAGGAGCGTGATCAATGTAAGTGATGTAGTAAAGCTCATTACAAAGATTATGGGTTTTATTTGTATTGGGTATGGGAATGGAATGTCTGGGAGGACAGAGAAATGGGTAGTCGAGTATGACATGAAGTTAGATGAGCAGCCAGTGAGAGAATTACAAGAGTTATAGTACATAAGAGTATTATTTGAGGTATGGTGAATATGTAATAGGAAAGTCAGAATTAGGAAGATAAAATGGTGTGTTCAATAATTACATTTAGGTAATAGGTAGAACAGAAATGGAGAAAGCTACCAGAGGGTAAAGAAGACGCTAGCAAGAATTATTAGATAAGAAAGGAGTAGTTAGGGGAAGGATGGGAGAAAAAAAGACAGTGGGTAGGTAAGGGTAGGAGATAAGTGAGGTGAGATCTAGTGTTATTTGGTTGGTTGTGATTAAGTGGACAGAGGGGTTTGTTTGAAATACGTTTAGGTGTGCTAGGGTGGACGAGATGTGGTCGAGGGGAGCTGAGTGAGGGCGAATGGAGTGGGCAAAACCTGGCTACACTGAGAGCACCAAAAACTATCAGTAGACAGTAGGTGAGTATCAAGTATTTCAAAACCAACCAACACAAAGACACACCTAGCTAAAAATCAATTCCTTACATAGGCATTGTAGACACGGTGTGTTTAAAACAATTAGAAATTCTTGAGTAAGCCATAGAAAGTTAGCTGCTAGACCTGTGCAGGAATATGTAATACGAGAGTCCCGACCAGTCTACTTTGCCCAGTTTAAGATAAACTACTTGAAGTGATGTGTAGAGATTAGTGGAGATGAGGGAATTAAAGGACTGACCTCCCTGGCAGTGTGCACGCCACTTCCTAGCAAATACAATTACTGAAATAATGTTATAATAACAGGAGTCTCTCTGTTGTGGAAATACCTACACTTTGCAGCTTGGATACAATATCCTTTTAATTTTAGCAACAGAAAATATCAGATCCTGGACTCTCCGCTCAAGAACTCTTTGAATTTTAATAATAAGTTTAAGTGCGATAACAATACCAATACACTTTTCGTCAAGACGGTGTCTCAACTTCCTCAGAAATTTAAAATTTTTAAGAACAATGTCACAAACCGCTATTTAAAACGTACCAATGTTAATTAATCAATAAACCATTTAGTTACTTAAAGGCACATACATATGTAGTCACGTAATATTTTATTATATTTTATTTTATATATATATTTTATGATCATTTAATAGAGTGAAAGTTAAATTTACGCAAGTCCGAGTGGGTTTAATTTTGTATGAGGGCACACAAAGGTAATGAGATGTTTTGAAGGGAATGTAGAACTAACAGTGTGTGGATTTATGTATGTGCCTTTAAGTAACTAAATGGTTTATTGATTAATTAACATTGGTACGCTTTAAATAGCGGTTTGTGACATTGTTCTTAAAAATTTTAAATTTCTGAGGAAGTTGAGACACCGTCTTGATGAAAAGTGTATTGGTATTGTTATCGCACTTAAACTTATTATTAAAATTCAAAGAGTTCTTGAGCGGAGAGTCCAGGATTTGATATTTTCTGTTGATGATTTTGTCGGAACACTTTCTTGGTTTGTTTTCGGTTTTGTTTGTGGAATATGGACCCGGATTCTCCACCAAGCCTTACTTCTACACAAAACACTAACAGGGGTGATGGAAATTTAACAGCACTCATTGAAATGTTGTCCCAGAAAGTGGACAACTTGACACAAAGGCTCAAAGGGGCTAAAAAACCACAACAGGACTTGCGAGGTTTGAATGGAACTAACAGTACGTTTACTGCACCTTTAAATCAAAATGTAGGTTCACGGATTGGGGAGGCTAATTTTAGTGAGGAACCTACAACGTTGACAGGATTGTGTGGCCGTAGAAGCGTCAATGCCGACGGAACCAGCTCGGAGCATACGCATGGGGAAAACAACCAGTCTGATGGAATAGCAACGCGAACCGAGAAAAATGTGAATATTTGGGTACGCAGGGCATTCACTTTTTCTGAGGCACATTCGATTGATTTAACCGAAGCTAACCAGGAGGTAAGCATGGATTTATCAACCAAACTGAATGTGTTCGATGAAAAACTATGCAAGGTAAGGAAGTTGCAATTGGAGATAGCATACTTCCGTGAATGTATTAATTTGAAAATAATTCCAAAAGGGCTTAGACGGTGGCAGTTTCCTACAGGGATTACCGAGGGCTCTTCATTTCATAAAGCTTTAATTGGCTTGTTCGATAAACAAGGCATAGAACTTTTGGACATGTTTTGCACGTACTATCAATACACGGTGGATGAACTGCTAGTTGAAATAGAGGAACTGGATTCCTCAATAAAGAATGACACTGGGTTTCTCAGATACCGCTTCGAGTATGATCGAATTTTTGTAAGTATTGATCAATACTTAAAGTTGAATACTACTAAAATAAAGAAAATTAAACGTGATGTTAAAGATTATGAAGCAGGTACTGCGTACCCGAAACCTCCAGGTTCCCAAAGGGGAATTTTGATTGAGAATGATGGGTTTTTAAACAATAATAATCAAGAGGCTGAACTTGGGGGAAGGGTACCTTCAAACATCGAAGGTTCTAGTAACTCTAATAGTAATAAAGAAGTTATACACATGGAGAACAACCACCAGGATGGTTTAAATACTGTTCGTAGGAGTGAGAGGTTAGCGAAGAACAACACTGCTGCTATACCTAATAACTCGGGGCAGAATAAAGGGTTAAGGGATTATAATGAAAGAAATTTTCGGGCTCGAGCCTCGAACCCAGGAGCGCAGAACAACTGGACAATGAAGGGCAAAAAGAAAAAGTGGTAATAAATACAGCCAATCTTGGTCTCCTGGACAACGAACCACGATGCAACATACGTGTTAACTCTAGTCTTGACTTTAAAATTTTCAACTATACGGACATGGTTATATGTCCGGAAACAATTGAATTATTGTCAAAGGGTTATACATTTGTCCCTACTGTTCAGTTTGATGTGGCTAACACTTTAATTGACTTAAAAATTTTTATTAGGAAACAATTTGTTAGCTTTAATGGGGGAAAATCAAAATAAAAAGGCTGATTTTTACGTTTCAAGTGTGTACAACCCACACTTGCACCCACTTTTAGCACTTTTTGAAAATGTGTGCGAATTGGACACGCGTAATTTAAAGAAACCTAGTGTCCCATCAGGTTATAGAGATAGGCACAAATACAATATCAGTAAGGAAGAGAGGGAGACCTTAAGGTTTTTAAGTTAAGCTCCAATTCGCATTATGAAACCGGACAAAGGTGGGAGACTTGCGTTAATGTCTATTGACGATTATAATTCAAGGATGTTTAGTATTTTAGACAGTAA